>NC_092078.1:1872500-2052500 GCF_039877785.1 Chaetodon trifascialis | reverse complement strand
TGCTGTAACTGCGTCCTTGTAAATTAAACCAGTGTTTTCTGGATTTTTACAAACTGATTTGTTCATTAAGTCAAATCAAGTTCAGTTGTGTAGCCTCAAATCACAATGTTGTCTTAAAGGGTTTTCCTATATTGTGCAGTACACAGTTATCTTTCATCTTTAGACTCTTAATTGGGGTGAGTAAAAACATTTACTGACATTTTACAAATGTAGTCATGAATGTGGATGTGATGGTCACAGCAGGGGAAAAGCAAACGAGCAGAATCTGATCCCGAGAGGACTCACCTGTCGTAAAGAAGAGGATTGCCAACGGCTGATTTTATTTTTAGCAGACAGGAAAATTTATTCAAAGGTGTAACATTTTCTTCATGATTGGCATCACAGCACAGAATATCTTTGCTCTTGGTAGGTGGCAGATGATAGATGCCTAATTGTTGAAACAGCTGGTAGATCAATGGTTTATGGTTTGGAAGTTACATTTGACTTGTATTGATGCTTTGTTTCTCCATATGTCCAGTCAGGTGCTGATCTTTGCCTAATTCTACCAACAAAATTCTGACACCATCACCATGGAAACCTCACAAAATGCTTTGAAATGTAAGAAGGATGTCATCCAATCAGAATGTCTGATTCCAAGGGAGGCGGGGCAAGCAGAATCTTTCAGCAACACAGATCCAAATGCCAACTGTAGGACAGAGCCTAACTTCAACCTCAACCTCAACCTGGCTTCGCCAAGAACCCCCCGCCTGACCGCAGAGATCTCAAAACTGCATGGAGGGAACAAAAAGGACAATGGGAATAAAGGTGGTGGGAGACCTGGGGCAAAAGGGGTAGTTACTATGGAAACTGGCAAGTCATCAAGCACCATGACAACCACTGTGATGTCAGTCGGGGACAGAGATGATTTATTGCGTCAAAAAAGCAAAATTCCAGCTTTGTCTCGCTCGCCAACAACTGAGGCATCGTTGCACAGCCGAGGAGAGCAAAGGCTGAAATCCCCAAACCCTAAACATAATCCTACACTCAGCCCCAAGACGCATACACACAGCAACACGGCGACAAATCCTAAACCTCACCGGATGGAACTAATGACGATCGCTAGCAGCCCCAGAACAACCGAAAGAGTGAAAACACAAGTACCGAGAGCGGAATCTGCAAGCGTGTCCAACCCCAAACCACATATTGCACTGACAACTGAACCGAAAACAAAGACTACAAATAAAGTAACATCTGGCTTGAAAATTCAAACAAACAGGAAAGAAGATGGTGGAAAAGAAATAAGCCTTGAGACACAGTTGCCAAAAACACTTCATCTTCCTGTAAGTCCAAGAGTCCAGAATCAGAAAGGAGATTCACATGTTGTCAGTCCAAAACTGCTCAATCAAACGCCAACAATGACAGCCAGAACTCAAAAACCAGACCCAACAAGCTCAAAGTCAAATGAGCAGACCAAGCATAACTCAAGAACTCACAGTTCTGAGATATCCTCTGTTGGACCAAAATTGCAAAATCAGAGGACTGAAATGGTACAGCTGAGTACTAAGACCCCTCAACTCAGTTCTCTAAGTCCCAAACCATCCACACAGAGGAAAGCTCCTGACACCAGAAACAGCAATGCATCAGGGTCCAAGGTGAATCTTGATAGTAAAGATTCAAGTGTTGGTTCTGGATCCAAAACCAGTTCCAAATCCAATTCTCAAGCTACAACTGTGACGAAGGACAGTCTGGATTCAAAAACTGTCTCTGATTCCAAACCTAGCCCCAACCCTAAAACCACAATGGGGTCCAAAGACAGTCTGGATTCTAAAACCGGTTCTGCTTCCAAAACCAGTTGGGGATCAAAGGACAGCTTAGACTTGAAAACTGGCTCCAATTCCAAAGCCAGTCCCAATTGTAAGTCTGGGATGGGTTCTAGAGATAGCCTTGATTCTAAAATTGCATCTGAAATCAAAGCAAGCAAAACCAGTCCAAATTTGACGATGGATGACTGTTCTAAATCTGGGGTGGGATCAAAGGACCTGGACACAAGTTTTATTCCGGGCTCCAAGTTGAATCTCAGCTATAATTCTGATGTCCCGACCAGTTCCAAACCCAGCCAGACCCATTCAACTTCTAAACCATCTCTGGTGGCCTCTGGCTATCAGATAGGCCTTGTTGGGTCTGTCTCTCCATCATCCTTGAGAACTGGCCTGTCTGGGTCTAAAGATGACAACCTCAAGACCATGAGCCCCAGCGATAAACCCAGTTCAGATCCTAACTCTGCTTTAGATTCTTCAAAGTCTGGACCTGTTCGGTCTAATGCAAAGTCAACTCTGGCAGAGTTGTCTTCCTCCTTCACACTCTCTCCTAGACCAAGTTCAGCAAGTAGGAGTCCTGGGTCTGGTCCCGGTAAAAGACTTGGCTCTGCTTCAGCTGGACCAAACAAAGAGGTCCAGAGGAGTCCTGGTGCTGCTCCAGGTAATTATATTCAGAGTTTAATCAGTTAAACAATTGATAAGTTATGGTTCCATGCTTATAACAAGAGGGTATAAATTTGAGAAAATAATCTCAGCTGAAGGTCCACTTTCATGGATCTGCATCTCGTAGTATCAAAGTCATCTGCTGGTAAAGTTCCAGGAAAAACTCGTATGTGGACCTTAATTTAAGATTATTTTGTCTGTAAAAGTAAAATGCTATCAAGGATGGGTTGAATAAGTATAAAACCAGCTTGAATCCAGCCCATAATATTTCAGTTTCTCTTGTATTTATCACAAAACTTTCAACAGTTAAGGAGAAAATTACAGAAAAGAAAAAATTAAGTCAACAGGAAGTAGAATAAGGCAGTCTATTGCTAACATTTGTTTCCTGGTTGCAGGTTCTGGCCTGCTGGCTCCTCTGGCCACCTCCAGCCCCAAAACCAGAACCACTGTTGTCTTGACAACAAGGGGAGGATCCACACCAGAACCTGCAGCAGTTGGATCTGTTGCTGTGGAAACTAACACCAGCAGAGCTGCTGATGAGGCAGAACATCCAAAACCACCAGAGACCAAAGTGGCAGCTGTGGGAGGAATGGTGGTATCCCAGGAGGCCGTGCGAGGGGCAAATGTAACTGACAAGGCACTGAACAAACCGAATCACCTGGGAGACGCAAATGCCATCACTGCTGGCAGCAACATCCCATCATCAAGGGCAACACGTTTGGAGAGCAAACGGGAAGAGAAGAAGCAGGAGAGGGTTAAACAGAGAGATGGAAGTGCTTGTTCTCTCTCTCCTTCGTCTCCCCTTCATCCTCTTCGTCAGCCTTCCACTCATCCTGCGAGCTCCAAGACAGTCAGAGAGACAGCGACCATGACCGACCCCACTGACTGGCTCTGTCTGCAGGGAGCGGAGCGGAGAGAGGTGGGCGTCCAAGTGCAGGTGGAAGTGGCCGAATGCTCATCTGCCACCAGCTCCAACCTGCACGGGGGACCTCCCACCTGCTCTCTGATTGGCTCTCCCAGCTGTCAGTCAGGTAGTTTGACCATGCCGACGGTCCCTTCACCATGCTGCGTCCCTGATGGCCAGGCGCCCCCCCAGCATATCTGCAAGATCGACATCGAGCTGCGCAGCCAGTCGGTGCTTCCCTCCATTGTGACTGACAAGGCCAGTTCCCTCCCCGCCTGTCTGCGTACATACAGCTTCCAGCAGAGCCCCGTCCTCGGTTCAGAGCTACAGCTTGGACAAAACCAGGACAGAGATGTAAGTGTTGAGAGCATCTGGGAGGACAAGGAGGAAGAGGAGGAGAAAGGGGAATATAAAGTAGCAAGGGGGCAAAACGAGGAGGAAGAGGAAAGGAAAGAAACGGCGAAGCCACGGGAGGTGGCATGGGACAAACAGGGAATGACGTGGGAGGTGTACGGCGCCTCGGTGGACCTGGAGTGCCTTGGCATGGCCATCCAGTCCCACCTGGAGTCAAAGATTCGGGAGCAGGAGAAACACATCACCACTCTAAGGAAGTCCATCTGCTCCAGCAGCAGCCTCAGAGGGTACAAGATGAAGAACAGGAGGAAGAGGAGAGGGATTCTGGGATGCTGCAGGAAGGCGCCCACTGTGGCCGACTAGCCCAGAAAACTAAAACGCTGCTTACACCAGGCTTTAAAACACAACTGTATGCAGACAGGACACTTACACTCATGTTACACGTGTGTTTGCTTTTATTTCACCACGCCGTCACTCACAAGTACGTTTTCATTTAGCATTTGACCACTTCAAGTACAATAAAAGTGCACAAGCTAAACCTGCTCCATGTAGGCGGAATAACAGACGTCATCACATTTTAACAGAAAGTTTGTTTTTGTCAACACCAGAGGAGCATTTATTCTCTCCAGGAAAAGTAAACAATAATGCAAGGTTTCCACCGTGTTTGATTCTCTGTGGTTTTTCTTCGTTATGCTAACTGTTCTGCTAATGCTGCTCCTTACAGCAGTGTTAGTATCACAGCAGCAGTATTATGGTACAAAGTACAGTCAGTTGTATCCAGCAGTACTTTGAGCCGGTGGTGTGAGAGGCAGTAATACTTCAGTTTCTCTGTACTTGCAGTTTTTGAGGTGGAGCAGAGACGACAGCAGCTCTCAGCTCTTCACTGCTGGTAAATATTTCATCCGCTTCCTTCAAGATGTCGTACAAACCACTCAAGCACTCGTGACTGTTTTCTGTAAATGTGTAAGCTGGAAAGTCCCTATACCTCCTCCATCCCCTTTCCTTCCTTTTCTTTTTCTCTTTCCAGTGTTTTCCCTTTCCTTTCCTTTCCTTTCCTTTCCTTTCCTTTCCTTTCCTTTCCTTTCCTTTCCTTTCCTTTCCTTTCCTTTCCTTTCCTTTCCTTTCCTTTCCTCCTCTTTGCTTTGCTTTGCTTTCCATTTATTTCTTTTCCTTTCCTCTGTTTGCTTTCCTCCTTTTTCTCCTTTCTTAATGTTGTATTTTGGTTTGTAATCAGCAGCTCATTGTCTGAAAACATCAACTTTAACTTTCATTGATATATTTAAACGCTCATCATCTTCGTCTCCTCTGCCTTCATCATCTCATGTCCCGCTCAGTCCATCATGTGAACTTCACCCCTCTGTCTCCTCGTCCTTCTTTCCCTCTGACTCTCTTCGTCTCTCCTCGGCCTCCTCAGCTCGCTCTCCTTCTGTTTGCTGCTCCTCCTCAGCTCCTCCTGCTGTGGAGTTGTGTTGTTGGATGGATGGAGCTCCGGCTTGCTCCTCTGAATTATTCAGAAACATTAAAGTCACGCTCATGTTAACAACCGAGTGTGCTCCATGATTTATTCAGCTCAGAGACACACAGACGAACTCCATCATGGTGCTTTACGAAAGTCTTCCTCAAGTTATTTTAAAGTTTATGAGTTAGACATAAAATCTTAAATATTGTGAGCAGGACTTAGTTAATTAGTTTATTAGTTTATCACGTTTGTTTCTGTTTATAGCACTGATATAATCAATAATATAATATAATCTGATATTTCCTTCTCACTGCAAACTGCATGAAAACAACAAGTTTTAACTGTCAAATGTTGTTTGTGAAAAGAGTCAAAAGCTCTAATGACGTACAAAACTGCAAATTTAATTAAAAATATTTGTACTTTTATTTTCTCAGTGTGCACACGGGCAATATTTGAACATGAAAAGTACAATATATCCCAAGTAGAAAAGGGCATGAAAAGAAAAGACTCAAGTGGAGTACAAGTACCTCAGATTTGTCCTTCAGTAAAGTACTGGTACCTTTAAACAGTTGGAGGGACAAGCTGTACTGTGTTGCTCTTTATTACATAACACCAATAAAGACACTCAAAGTATTTTTAGTCACAAGGTTCTGCTGCCACCTAAAGGCCAAAAGCTTAAAATCACTAAAGACCTTTTTCACAGCAGATACTTTTCAAAATAAAAACAATAAACTGTGTTAATGATAATATTAAAAATGGCTTCTTGTTACAGAAGTGTTGCAGTAAAACATGACAGAGTACCTGAAGGCATCATCTGATTTATTTTCATTGAATTTTTCTGCAGTGACGTCTTCATATCCTCTGGAAGAAAAAAGCCTCGTTTGTAGAATACTACAATACTACTACTGCTAATACTAACACTGAAGTAATACCAATAATAACAACGCTAACAATAATAATGATATAGAATTATATAGATAGTAATAAAAGTGCACATTAATATATAGTAACAAAAGTAATAATATAATACTACCAGTAATGCAGTACAAATATGCAGTGTAAATATACATACACACTATACTATATATTCACCAAAAGAGCAGCAAGGAAAGCCTCAATATTTCTAATCATTAAACATTAGTTCTAATTATTAGTTAACTATCATTAGTTATAAAAGCTCTAATGCTGCCGCCATAATTTGACGTGTGAGAGTGAGATCACTTGAATTCTGTAAATTAACTAAAATAAAAGTTAGAAATGAGTAAAAAGTTGAGTGCTGACCTCTGAACTGTGGAGGAGGTGAAGCCTAAAGCAGCAGAAAACAGAAACAAACAAACATGAGGAGAAACAGACCCACGCGCTCACACGCTCCTTCCTCACACCTGGCTTGGCGCCAAGAACAGCCACACGCGTTTGCGGCGATGGCGTCACGACTTCTCGCATGCTGATTGGACGGCTGCGGCTGACAGGAGCCCACTCCCTGCACTTAAAGAGCCGGAGCGCGCGGGCGACTGACGGCTCGAGACAGCGGACAGAAACAGCACCGGCGGCGGGAAAATCACCCCAAAAGTCACCTGAAAAGGTGAGTTTATTCAGCTGTCACGTGACTTTACTGCTCTGTTGACCAGTTTTTAAACTACTGACAGAGTCACGAGGAGTTTCCATTCAGTCTTTCAGTTGTTTAAAGTATAAAACACCAGATTCTGAAATAATCCTGCAAGAATAAAAGAACAGTCAGTCGAAAAGAGTTCAAGTTAATACGCTCGTGTTTGTAAAAATGAATTTAAACATTTTTCTGATTCTCTCCTGCATTATTATCACTGATGCGTTCACGTGTCATCATGTTTTACTGTTGGCTGAGCTGCAGCGGATTTAAACTGTTTTATCTCCCGTTTCCTTAGTTTTGATTTAATTTGTTTGACATAGAAAACATTTGATGACCTGATACAACAGGATGCATTCTGGAGTAAAACTACACGGGGTCAGAAGTACTACAGAAGTACAGTGTTTCCCTCTGAACTGTAAAGTAGTATAAATAGACACACTCAAGTAGAAGTACCTCAAACTTCTATGCAAGTACAGTACTTGAGTAAATTGTTTCTTCATGTTTTCCATGTTTTCTTTATTTTACTGTTTTCAGAATATTTATTTTTTGCAGTATTTTTCTGGTCTGAATAACATTTATTTGTGGTTTTGGCTTCATTCCATCTGACAGGACTTGTGTGATTAAAATCAGGTCCAGAAAGCGCGCGCGCTCGCGCGGGTGTGTGTGTGTGTGTGTGTGTGTGTGTGTGTGTGTGTGTGTGTGTGTGTGTGTGTGTGTGTGTGTGTGTGTGTGTGTGTGTGTGTTCTTGGCTGTGGTGCTTTGTTGTGTTTGTCAACTCGTCGCTCTCACGAGCTTCAGTGTGGACATGCTGTCCTGGCCGCCATGTAAAGGTCATCACACACTAGATCCACACACACGTCACAGCAGCTGAGGTGATCAATGTTTTTATTATTGATTATGACGCACAGTTATTTACTCAGAACTTCACACACACACACACACACACACACACACACACACACACACACACACACACACACACACACACACACACACACACACTCCGTCTGTTTCAGAGAGCTGCAGCCCGGCCAGGTGTTTCTCCTCACCTGTTCAGGACGCTCCGTCATGTCCTCCGCAGTGCTGCTCAGTCTGCTGCGTTGTGGTCGCTCCACCTTCGTCAGGCAGACCTTCCTCGTCGCGCGCTCCTCATCAGAAACCTCCACAGCGTCCGGACAGGTGAGTGCACACCTGCTGCTGCCGCGAACCATGAAATCAAAGGTCAGAAAACACCTGTCTGACGGCGTGCATCGCTGCCCGCAGGTGGACGGGCCGTCGGTCATCGTGCGGCGGGCCAGCGTCTCGGCCGGCTCCGACAGCGCCGCCAGCGGCCGGCCAGTCACCTGGGACTCGTTCGGTATCTGGGACAACAGGATAGAAGAGCCGATCCTGCTGCCCTCCAGCATCAGATACGGAAAACCCATCCCACAGGTAAGTGCAGGGATGGACGGAAGAGCCAGCGCGTGACGGGGTGAACGGATGAGCAGACACATGGATGGATGAAGGGATGAATTAGACTGATGGATACAAGATGCAGAATGGGTGGATGCATGATGAACTCTCTCTCAGGTCAGTCTGTCCCGGGTCGGCTGCGCGTCGGTTTTGGGTCTCCGGAAGCAGAACGAGGACCGCCTCCGCATCGGCAGCATCGATGACAGCCTGCTGTACTTCGCCGTGTTCGACGGCCACGGCGGCCCGCACGCGGCCGACTACTGCTGCACCTTCATGGAGAAGTTCATCAGGTGTGCTCAGGTGTTTGTGACGCCGCTCCGACGTCAGCGTTCGTAGCGGCGCGGCTGGTTCTGACGCTCTCATTGGATGTTTTGTGCAGAGACGCTTTGGAGCAGGACGACGACCTGGAGACAGTTTTAAAGAAAGCCTTTTTAGACGCTGACAAGGCTCTACACACACACCTCAGCTACTTCAACAACGGTGAGACACACACACACACTCACAGAAGTACACACGGAGTGTAGTCAGTACACAGTACTTGAGTACATCCTGTATTTACTGCGTCCTGAATTCCTACTAATAACAAAGGCAGGAAAACACAGAAAGAACATATGAAGAGCTAGTAAAAGTACTTAGAAAGTACCAAGTGCTGCGTGTCCGTCCTCCTCAGCATCCTTCCTGACAGCCGGCACCACGGCCACGGTGGCTTTGCTTCGGGACGGGGTGGAGCTGGTGGTGGGCAGCGTTGGAGACAGCAGGGCGATGCTGTGCAGGAAGGGACGAGCCCACAAACTGAGCAGAGACCACACAGCCGACCGCAAGGACGAGAGACAGCGGTACTCACCCGTACTACCACTGTAACAGTACTATCAGCATACATTCACATACTTTTACTGCGGCGTGTGGAGACTCCGTGTGTTAAATGAAGACGTTATTGAAGGATAACCAGACAAAAGAAAGACCGTTAAAATACTTCATATAAACGTGAAATCAGAGTTTAGTGTGAGGGAAGTAAAAGCTGTGACACAAGTTTGAAAAGTTTAAAACTTTATTGGGTTTCATGTTTCTCTCCTTTTATTCTGAATTATTCCGTAAAGTCACATTTATTTATTACGCGTTGAACTCTCAGGGTCTCCATGGTTACTGCGTCTTTCTGTAAATGTATGTACATTTACTACGAACAGTATTATCGCTACTGCGAAACAGAAGCTCACTGGTACTGCTGTCAGTATCACAGTTTCAGAAGCTCATATTAGTACTACGGGGCTGCACGGTGGCACAGCAGGTAGTGCGCGTGCCTCACAGCAAGAAGGTTGCCGGTTCGATCCCCGGGTGAGACGGGGCCTTTCTGTGTGAAGTTTGCATGTTCTTCCCGTGCATGCGTGGCTTCTCTCCGGGTACTCCGGCTTCCTCCCACAGACCACAAACATGCTCATCTGTGACTCTAAATTGTCCGTAGGTGTGAGTGTGAATGTTTGTTTGCAGTCGGCTGGCGACCGGTTCAGGGTGTACCCCGCCTCTCGCCCGCTGTACCTGGGATAGGCTCCAGCCCCCCGCAACCCCGAAAGGGATAGGCGGTATAGATGACGGATGGATATTAGTACTACTGCTGTTACATAACACTTAGTGTACTTTTATGACACTTGATGCTACTTCTATCACGTTTACTATTACATGTACTACTTCTTGTATTAGTACTACTGTCACTGCAGCTTTTTATTTTTAGCTGTTACAGTATTCATATGAGAACTACAGTCACTCTTGGTGTAGTACTGTTATTCTCAGTACTCCAGTACCATCACCGATGACCATTACTGTGACTGCTAGTGTTAGTACTTGCAGTAGTATAATTACTTCCTACTTGTACTTAATATTGCAGTTGCTGCCTGTTGCAAACACGGTTTGTTCTGCAGTGAATTTTCTTTGTTTGAAGGAGCTCAAAGATCTGAAAGCCTCTTTGATTAAAGTGAGTTTGCTGGAGAAGTCCAACATCACGGACGACGGCAGGGAAGACAGACGGAGAGGGACACAGGGAGGGACAAGGAGAGGGACATTTTGACTCTAAAGACAGAGAGTTTTATGGATGTGGTCAAACATGAAGTCCAAATGCAGGCAGCAGGGTTCAGGTTTCTGCAGCCGGTCGGGTTGGAAATAGCCGGTTGGTATGCAGCGGCTGGCAGACGCTCAGTGCCTTGCTCAAGGACCCTCAGGCTCCTCCAGCAGATGAAGTAACCTGCAGGCCGACGGGTTTCCCTTCAGCTCGGAGCAGCTGGTGTTATGTAACGGCCGAGCGAGGCTATGTTTACCTCTGGAGATCATCCAATCACATGTCGGCGCTTCAGTGTTGAGTTTCTGAGACTCGCATTAAGTCCAAGTCCCCAACGTCCCTGCATGACACTGATTCGTCTTAAAGCTGCAGTCGTCTGAACGTGGTAAACCCGCCGTCAGTGCCGCCACGCTGACTCGTTCTGTGTGTTCAGGATCCAGAGCTCCGGCGGCTTCGTCACGTGGAACAGCGTCGGCCAGGCCAACGTGAACGGCCGGCTCGCCATGACTCGCAGCATCGGAGACTTCCACCTGAAGACCAGCGGCGTCATCGCTGAGCCGGACAGGCAGCGCGTCACTGTGAGTCCCTCTGCGGCGTCACCTGACCTTTGACCTTCAGTCTTTTTGCACAGAGACCAATGAGCAGGGTGTCAGCAGGTCCCTGAACGTTCCACAGAGTCTAAAATCCAACAGTCTGAGTTTTTTAATCGTCTTAAAACGTCTTAAACTTTGACAGATCTTGAAAGCTGATTGGATTATGAGGTTAACGTCACTTTTCAACGTGTTTTTAGGAAATATTTGTATTGATCAAACTGGAACCAACAGCTACTGATGCAAACTGCAAACCACCTGAAACACGCAGGAGCTCCTGACTCTGTCCGTCTCTGCAGGTCCAGCACGCCAGCGACTCCTTCCTGGCTCTGACCACCGACGGCATCAACTTCCTGCTGAGTGACCAGGAGATCTGTGATGTCATCAGCCAGTGCCAAGACCCCACAGAGGCCGCCGATGTCATCGCCCAGCAGGTACCCGACACTCAAAACCCCCTCGTGGGATTATCTCGCCTTCGTCGTTGTTGAGAGGAAACTGAGCAGTTGTAAGATGGCGACAGTGATGTGTGTGTCTTTAAGGCGCTGCAGTACGGCTCAGAGGACAACGCCACCATCGTCGTCGTGCCTTTCGGAGCGTGGGGGAAACATCAGACCTCCACCGCCGTCTACAGCATGAGCAGGAACTTCGCTTCGAGCGGGAGATGGGCGTAGAAAAACATCGCCACGGACGAGTTGGACCTGAAGGACACAAACTTTTCAGACCTTTTCAAACTCAAAATGATCTGTCATCAACCTGAATCCAGCCCCGACCCTCACGTTGACCCTCAGGTCGACCCTCAGGTCGACCCTCAGGTCGACCATCACGTTGACCCTCAGGTCGACCCTCAGCATTGTTGCCCTCAGCCTTGGTTCCGCAGTCAGCAGTGTGTGACCCAGCATCATGGTCACATGATGCCGTCAGGTTGACCTTTGACCTCAAACTTGGACTTGTGTGATAATGATGATGACGTTAAACGTTGATTAGTGTAATCAGAGGAGGCTTTCACACAGTGACACTTCTGCACCTGAGAGGTGAACCACATGATGTTTGATCAAACTGAGTCTGAGGTCACAACCGGAGACGACGGCGAACACGACGGACAGAAATAAAAACCAAAGTAACGCTGCAGCTTGTTTATTGTCTGTTATTGTTTCTGTAGTTTTTATGTTGTTGTTTAACTTAAAGTTCTATCTTTGCTTGTAATAACATCATCATCGATTTGTTTATTATATTTTGTGTTATTATTAGAAACTACAGTTAGAAAAGAGTCCAGAAAAAAGGACGATGTTTCACTGAGATGTGGTGAAGTAGAAGTTTGAACTAGCATGAAGTGAAAAGTACATCAAACCGCACTGGAGTACTTGAGTAAATGTACTCTCCATCACTGCGTTGATGTCATTTGGGACACACACACACACACACACACACACACACACACACACACACACACACACTCTTTGGCAGTGCATCCTGTTCTCAGGGACACACTCTTCAGAATTCACACACAGACAGAATTCACTGCTCGCGCTCCTGAAATACTGCAATACTCGGACCCCAAAGTACACACCAACATGTGCCACACATCAGCACACACTCCTGCTGTGGAAACTGTTTGATTGACAGCTGGTTTCCCTCTCCAACGTCCAACAGGATTTCTCCGCCTTCCCACGGAGTGACGAGGCGTTCAGGGGTCAGGTGACTAAATGAAGAAGCTTCCTCAAATTCCTTCACATGATCATACGATGACGCCGATGGTGCACACACACACACACACACACACACACACACGTTGACACTCAATGCATGTCAGTGACACAAAATACCCGTCGACATATTGACACACAAGAACTTGACCCAGAAAACCTTGTGATGTGTTTGCTGACCTTCACAAAGTGTGTGTGTGTGTGTGTGTGGTGGGGGTGGCAGGGGGTTGATGGTATTTCCTGTGAGAAGCCTTTCTATGGAAGAGGACGGGACAAACTTGTCTTTTATTACTTCATAATGAATAAGAGGACGTTCAGCTGACAGGACAGAGTTTGACATGAGAGGAACGAGGTTCAGGTTGCTTCATCCTGTCTTCTATGAATACTTCTTTCAGTTCGTCACGACGCTGAGCAGCAGGGAGGAAACTTCATCCAAAGCCGAACGATAAGAAGGCAGAAGGCAGCTGACGCTAAGCCTCCAGCATGACAGACTTCAGATGAAACCGGAGCACAGAGAGCGCGACAGTCATCGAGTGGAAACAGTTCTATGAGAAAAACAAGATTAAAGGTTTCAACTTTTCACAGATGTCTCCTGAAAAAAGGTTCGACGTGGCCTGCAGTGATCAGTCTAATTATGATGCATTAGGCTTTTGTAAAAGAGGTGTAATGAGTGCTTCGGGGAGCGGTTCACCGTCTGCACACCTGATGCTGATCAGAAAGGCAAACATCCGACACCAGCCCAGAAACGTGTACACCTTTAGAGACAGTTAAGTCTAACATGTCCTCGTTATGTCGTCCAGAATGTACAAAAGTTCTTTAGAGACTCTTTTTAACAGCCTGCTGTCCTTCCAGGACGACTGTCCTTTGTTCCAGGATGGACAGTCAGTGCTTCATGGCGACATGGTCCATTGTCAGTTGTGGCAGTGTTTGGACCAAGTCGCTACCCGTAGCGTTCTGTAGACAGTTTTCAACACTTCGCTCTTCACATCTCTTATTTAATGCTCACACCGGCTGTTTCTTTGTCTTCACATCTGTTTGACCTGATTAGCTTCTGTCTCGAGCGCCTGGTTCATGTTCTGCTTCCTGTCCTGATGATCCAGTCCAAGCAAGCCTCGGCGGTAGCCTTGGAGCTAATGGCTAATGCTAGCCGTGGCATCATTATTGGGTTCACTGACGGGCAGTTAAAGCTGTTCTCCAGCTCTGCTGAGACATGAGACATCCTGTTGGTGTCTCTGGTGTCCAGAGGTCAGGGTCTGTCTCTGTTTTAAGGAGTTCTTTCAGAGCTGCTGTAGTTACAACCAGCCACCAGCAGGTGGCGATCACAGACTGGTGTTATGTACTGATGTGGCTCCCTGTGGATGAGGAGCCCAGGGTTAGGGTTAGGGTTAGTATATATGTTTATAAATATTATTTGCTCGTATTTTCAGCCAATCAAAGCCAGTAAAATCTGCATGAAATGGAAAAAGTCTTAACAAGAAAACAAAGACTGTTGATGTTATGTTTGAATGCAAAAAGGACAGTTAGATGTGCTTTCAGTTGGAGTTTAAAACCAAATCAATTAATGTTAATTAAAACACTTTCGAGGTACTTTACTCTTACTTTAGTATTTCCATCTGACACTACTTTGTACTTCTATTCCAATACTTTTTGGAGGCTAATGTACTTTTTACTGCACTGCATTTGTCTGACAGCTTAGCTACTCAGAAATGTAGTATTTCTACAGTGTAGTATCACTACTTTTACTAAAGTAAATCATTGGAATATTCATATATCAAGTTATTTGTTATTTTAACTATGTTTCTCTGTAGTAAGTAAGATTTTGAATTCAGGACTTTCACCTGTGACAGAGTATTTTTTCACCGCAGTACTGCTTCTTTAACTTTCTTTCCATTGATCGTGGTGCACACAGAACAATGTGCTCATCACGGTCAATAATAAATGACGTCACATGATCATTTTAAGCTGCTGAAACATGTTTTTATTCATTATTTCTGTATTCCTGCTCCTGCAGCCCTTGTTGAAAGGACCAGGTCTGCCTGAGAGGAACCAGTCACATCACACATCATGCTGCTGTGTTTCTGTGATGTGGTTCAGGGGAGACTCCAGAGGAGGCGAGCTGATGTGACGCGGCGTTTCCTCATTCAGTGTAAGTTTTCTAAAATAATCTTCCATCAGCCTGAAACAGATCAAGGTGTGACACGTCGTCAGTGTAAAACATGTGATGCTCTGCGACAAATCCAACAAACCAAAGCTGAACACAGATTCCTCACGAGCCTCCGCTCACTGAAGCACCGTTCGCAGTATTAATACTCCAGTCGTATACTGATGTAACACTGATGCTGGGCTGAACTTTTTGCTGATAATCTGCATCTCAGCACAGCTCTGAATGCGCAACTTGTAACAGACAGCATTTACATTCACATACATATGTATTACTACCTTTACTGACGGATTTAAATACATCCTCCCATGCCTATAGGAGAGAGGGAGTCACACACACTCTGGCCTTCTCCCTTCTTCTCTTATCGTGCCTTCAGCTATAAAACAGGGCTCAGACGCTCACTGAACGAACTGCTCCCTCTCATTGACCCTCAGTCAGCAGCTGCTCTCACAGGGACTTTGTGGCTTCAGCAGGTGAGCCGTAAACTTCAAAGAGCTCTCGTTTTAATCTTTGTATGATGGTGAATCTGAAGTCTGTGCTGCTGTGGCTGAAATGAATCTGTATCAGGTCCAAGCAGAGTGAGGTAAGAGTGTTTTTGGCTGAATCATTTTGTTTGTAGGACTGAAATGGGTAGTGAAACTTCAGTTTAGCTGCGTCTGTCTAGAGATGGGAATCGCGAACCATCTCCAGTTGAGAACTGGTTCCAAATCTTCTGATCTATGGGAATCGTTTGCCTCATTTCATCGATACCGGCATGTTTTCCTGACAGCTGTGCATCATTAAACAACAACAGTAAACTCCACTTATCTTTCGCTGGACGTCAAATGCATGGGCACAGCTGGACAGCTGAAACATGAAGGAAGAAACAGTGCGAAGAAAGATGACGACACTTTGACTTTTAGAATGTGAAGTAAGAGTTGCTGCATTTTCAAAACTCTACAAACAAGTTTGTTTGTTTTCCAGCTTTGCAGTCTTTCACAGCAGATAATATCCGACATTATGTTAACATGGGAGCTCTTTGGGCAGGATTAGTGGATTTTCTTTTCTTTGACAAAGGAAACCTAAACAACATTGATGCTGTTTAAATATTGGGGAATCGAGAACCGGTTCTATTTGGGAACCAGCATCAGCTAAACAAACGCAGGAAGCTGAACAGAGAGATGGTCAAAGACAGATGTCACCAGTGATGGAAAGTAACGAAGTACATTAACTTCGTATTGTACTGTAAATTTCTGAGGTTTTTTATTTGAGTATTTCTGGTTCATGGTGTTCTGAGCTTTGACTCCACTGTATCAGATGTCTGTAAGTTAGCAGTTCCACCAACGAGACATCTCACTTCTACACCTCTCAAATAGATTCACTGAAATGACTGATTCTGAGAAAAGTATAATCTAGAACTTCGTTTCGTTTCCTTTCCATTCATCGCCTCACGAGCCCTCAGACTTATCCAGTGACAAAGCTCAGCGAGCTTTGAAAGTGGGCCGGACTAAAGCTCTCTGTCAGAGGTGTTAACTCCAGTGTTTCCTCAGTGTTTTGCATTCAGGAGGAAAGAGGTCAAGGATGGCAGACGACCAAGTGATGATGGAGCTCGGGCTGAATGGAGCCTCAAAACACCAGGTACCTTCCTTCCCTCCTTCCTTCCCTCCTTCCTTCCTTTCCTGATGCTAATATCACACATTTTGGAAACATGTCAGTGTGACTCCTGTGCAAAGTGTTTCGGGCTGAATTAGCCGTTTTTCAGTTAGCAGGTCCGGGCCAGCAGGGCGCCACCGTCAGCTTCCACAACATCCATTACAAGGTGACACTGGGAGGAAGCTGCCTGCTTGGAAAGAAGAAGACGACCAAAGTAATCCTCAATGACCTCAAGTGAGTACACTGAAGTTTCTAAAACCACCACGCGGTGCAGTGAAACCAGTCCCTGAACAGCTTTTTATGATGAGCTATGTGCTGTGGTTTGAGGGCAAGCCAAGACGCTCACACACTGCTTCATGCTGAACGAGATACTGAACTGATCAAGCCTGAGGAAAGACGCCAGTCAGACGATTTCCAGAGTGAACTGAGTGGACTCAAACACACTTGTTAACTGACTACATCAGCAGTTTTTCGCAGTGAAGTGTGATGATTCATGGCGCATTACTTCCTCGTTAGAAGCTTATTTTAAAGACCGCTGAGGCCACATAACAATCATAGTAGTCGTAATGTTGTACATAATTAGACAACAGTTGATGTTGGCTGACCAGGTGAGGAAAGGTGAAATTTGGGATGCCCCCACGCCACATGTGCACACTGCAAAAATTTGTTTTTTTGCACACATAAATGCACAATTTCTGGGACATTTGAGATGAATACTGAAAAAATAGATTAGTGGTTCTCAAAGCGAGGTCCTGAAAGCCCAGACCTATCAATAATCATCGTTGTAAGTAAGTGGCCGGGGCCCCCCTTGTGGATGGGGGCTCCAAGCAACTGCCTGGTTTGCCTGTCCACAAGCCCCGCCCCTGGGTCATGTGGAAGTGGTGGTTGTTAGCATGCTAACAGTTAGCTCACAAAATATTTTGCATAGATACATGTATGAATTTTCTACTTTCTGGTGTAACCATACCTTTAGCAAGTTTTTTAGCTCTGTCACTAATGGGACCATGAGCACACACAGTTAATTTAACGTACATATCTATACTATCGACCCCTGGCTCATAAGTGTAAAATATTCTGTTTTTTTGGAGCAGTTTCTACTCTGACATAGGAGGTTAAAGAAAACTGCATGTGTGCTACACAGTGAATAAGCTACAATAGCTTCCTCCAGTTTGGTTGGACTGTGGCTCTCCCAAAGGTCACATGGTAGCTTGCTATTGGTCCGTGGTGTGAATTTAAGCGTCAAAGTTCACCACAGTTGAACTCAACGGAACAAATTTGCTTGGATTTACTTCACCCCACAGGTTAATCCACCCGTACTTCTGATTCCACTGAAATTAAACACATCACCTCGAAACCCAAACACAAAGACGCCTTCAGCCTCTGAGGACCGAAGGTTTAGCTGATTGTTGAACTGAGGCTGAACGCTCTGCATGTGCGCTTATTGTGTGTTTGTTTGTCTACGTGCCGACACGAGCCCACCGGGGAGGCGAACGTGACACGATCAAGGCCTGCTCGGATCAAACACACACACACATACACACACGTTGGGAGGCGAAGGAAGGAAGTTTGCTTTGTGGAGAAACTCGGGTTCCCACTTTGCCTCTGCGACACACACACGCTTGTTAGAAAACAATGACTCTCGGCTTAAGCCAACAAACAGACGCAGTGGCAGGATGCCTCCAGACCTTTGAGAGTTGACTGAGTGAGAAAGCTCAGGGTGAAACGTGTTGGCCTGAAGAAATCAGGTGAAGCTTTGGATTGTTGCCTCGATAGTGGTGAAGATCTAAGAATACCTTATGCTGGGAAATATCTCAACATTTAAGTCATTCATGAATGAAATAACTCAACTACTATTGGACGGGTTGCCATGAAAGTTTGGTTTGGTGATCCTCTAACTTTTAATTGTGCCATCATCGGGTTGAAGTAAACCGTTTTCTTCAAGGCTGTTAGAATTCATATAGAGATTAAAGTCTGTCTGTCTGTCTGTCTGTCTGTCTGTCTGTCTGTCTGTCTGTCTGTCTGTCTGTCTGTCTGTCCCAGAAAGCAAAATTCCATTGAATCAACATTGAGATATGGTCATGGCTTAAAATTGAATCAACATTAATGTCAGACATTGAAAGTAACATTGAAAGCGCTCGTTATGATCAACATTGAAATAATGTTGAATTTTCAATCAGTCTAAACATTGATTCATTATTTATTCAACTACATCATTTTCAACATTGAAACAATGTAGAATTGTCAATTAATCTGAACATAGAATCAATATTGATTCATTTATAAATGCATTGAAATTACATTGATTCTACATTGCAACAATGTTATTAATTAAAGGACCATTACAGCACTTTTCAGCCTTCATCTGTAGGTTTTAAATATGCTTCATGCAAGGCAAATTGCATGAAGCATATGCGATTTGAAGCGTCATTTTGCCGGGCGACGCGATGGACGCGATGCGCGGCGCGATGGACGCGTTAGCCGCGAAAATCGCTCTCATCGCGTCGCCCCATCGTGTTATCGCTTCATCGCTCGAGTTGAAATAACTGCACTTTTGCGGCGGATTCACGTGAAGACGCGCCGCGACAGCCTATCAGCGTTCAGATCGTCATCGACGTGCTGACGTACGGACGTGGTCGACGAGAGAATGAAATGGCGGAAGAAATGTTGTTGTTGGGCGGGCTTGTCGTCCGACGCGATGACGCCGCAAGGGGTTTTTGTACCAGCGTCAAAACTGGAGCATCTGGCAAGACGCGATTTCATTTGGAGCGCGATTAAATAATTTTCATCGCGTTTGGTGGGAACGTAGCGTTAGCCTGGCAGGGGGCAAGTAAAGCCTGGTGGCCCGCCAGGCTTATAATACACTGGGGGAAACCCTGAACCCTCAGCGTAGCCTCTGCACACGGACACACTAGCGTTAGCTAGTGTTATCTAGAATGCTAGCGCTAGCTAATGCTAACGACGCTAATGAGCTACAACCTCACGGTAATAATTCACAAAGTTGACATGCTGGTGAAAATACATTGTGTTCTCATCAGGACTTACCAGTTTGTCTTCTTTTGTCACTCAAACAAAATAAATTATATTCTCAATGACTTACCAGTTTGTATTGCTCGCACACAGAGAAGAACTTTAGACACGGATGGTTGAATTATGGCAACTACAAGCCACAAAAGCGCCTTTGAAAAATGAAGTCCCTTGAGATCTCACTGGTCTTGCAGAGGGAGGGAGGGAGGGGGCGAAGCAGTATCAGCACCACACATTGAAATCATGTCAATTCACTGTAGGGCATTTCAACATTGAAAAGTCATCATCTATTCTACATTGATTCAAATGTTGAAATGGTATCTGTGATTAAACATTGAATCAACATAGCTTTTTCAAACTCAACCAAAAATAACCAATCTGACCAAAATCCAACATTGAATTAATGTCTTTTGTTATCTGGGGTCTGTCTGTCTGTCTGTCTGTCTGTCTGTCTGTCTGTCTGTCTGTCTGTCTGTCTGTCTCTGAAACACCAACATGTGATTCCAAACATTCAAGATCTCTGATTGTGCTTTCTTAGGACTTTGATTATGGATGCATGTTATGAAAACTGCACTTGTTCAAAGTGCAGTGTGTGTGTTGAGCTTATAGTGGGCGGCACCTCTGGTATTTTATTGTTCAGTGTGTGTAATCATTGACTCAAAGTTGAAGGCTGGGTCAGTCTGGACGGCTTGTACTGAAAGTTTTACAGGAAGAATTTACTGTTCTTACTATCTGCTGGTGTAGAGCGATGCCGGTCGACTGTCCTGACAGCCTGGTGTTTAACCCGTGTGCTTTACGATCATTTATGAAGGAGCACAGAACAGTTTAACCTTTGCTTTTGAGAAACACTGCAGCTTCTGTGGACAACATGCTTTTAGAAAACAGGCCATGAAGACAAGGGAAACAGAAAGAAAGACAAGAAAAGAGCATTGAACACAAACCACAGTGTCGCGGTTTGCAGACCTGCGACCTCAAAGGTTTCATCAAAAGTTCATTCAAAACAAATTCATTCAGCCATTTTTCACTCAGCTTGCTGAAACTATGCACTCCCAGCTCCTTCAGACAGAGCTTAAGATAGAGATGAGAAGAATAAGAATGAGAAATGAAGGGAGGATGAACAAAATGGAAAAGAGACAGAGCCAACATAAACAACCTTAAAGTGCAGCGTCACTGGCTGAAATGTTGAGTCAGTGTTGTGTGAATTAAATTTTGCTGAATGAAGGACCTGACAGACGGGGGACGGGGTGAAATCCCCGAGTCAGCAAAAAGACCCAGAGATGAATCAAGCTATTGCGAAACAGCTTCACCAAAAACTGAACAGTCACCATTTAGTCAGTTTGGAAAACCACAAAAATCTCTTTCAGTTCCTCGAAAATGTGACGGCGTGAAACCAGTTCTCCCAAAGTTCACCAACAGTCACAGGAACGCAGAACTGAAAGCGCTTCATCATTCCAGACAAACCCAGTTTAAACACCACAGTCGAGGTGAATGAGCAGCACGAGTAGACGTTAGCTTAGCTTAGCACAAAGACTGCAAACAGGGGGAAACAGCTAGCCTAGTTCTGCCTCCCACCAGCATTTTATCTGGTTCCATTAAGTGATTTTATCTTTTTCTTTCTCTCTTTGCTTTTGCGTTAAGCTAAGCTAACAGCTGCTAGCTGTAGCTTCGTATTTACTGTGCAAACATGAGAGTGGGATTGACCTCCTCGTTAAACTCTCAGCAAGCACATTTCCCAAACTGTCAAACTGTTCCTTTGAAATGACAAACGGATAAAGTAAACGAGCGTATTTACACGATGGCGTGCGTCGCAGCCTTCACTGGAGGCTAAACAGCGTATCCTGATGTTTGAGGACGCAAATGTATCATCAGGAATCATTTGTGCTGTAACGTTAACTACAGTGAACGTGAGCTTTTGTTCAAGTTTGAGGGAAAGTGGTTGGAAAACATGTTTAACTTAAAAAAATTGGGGCATGACCACAAATGACATCTTTAGTTACACATTAAAAACTGGCATTCTCCTTCAAGCTGTTGAGAAATGAAATATTTAGGAGGTAAAATGCAAAATGACAGAATAATAGAAACTTATACTGAATTTCTCCGCTGTTCATATTTCTTTTGTCTGTCAGTGGGATCATGAGGCCGGGTCTGAACACCATCATGGGAGCGACGGGAAGCGGCAAGTCCTCGTGAGTGTCTCCATATCCGTCATCATGGACGGACAAAGCAGTTTCATTAGGTGTCGTGATGATGGAGGGTGTGTCGTACACCCTGTGTCATGGACGGACAGACAGCCTGATGTATGAATAAAAGCTTGACGTCATGCTGTCTGTGGTTCAGGTTCCTGGATGTTCTGGCAGCCAGGAAGGACCCCTCAGGCCTGACAGGAGAAGTTTTGATTGACGGAGCTCCTCAGCCTCCAAACTTCAAGTGTCTGTCTGGATATGTGGTGCAGGTGGGTGAGAGACGGAAAGACAGACAGGAAGTCAAACCGACAGACGCCAAGTCTGTGACAGGATCCGGCAGAACGGGTTTGATTCAGGAGAGTTTCCTGCTGGGGGCGGGAGGGGAGCACACAAACAATAAGACTGGCTCCTCAGGCCAAGTCTGGTTCACACTGCGTACGTTAAGCTATTCCAGAAATACTGAGGTTAAAGGTCACACCACCAAACGTAAAACCTATCATGAAAAGTCGTCCTTGAAATGAAAGTGCGTCCATCAGCAGCTGATTGGACGTTGAGTTCGATGCTTTCTTGTCTCCAGGACGACGTGGTGATGGGAACTCTGACGGTCAGAGAGAACTTCAGCTTCTCGGCGGCGCTGCGCCTCCCGACGTCCATCTCTCAGAGGGAGAAGGAGGAAAAAGTCAACACGCTGATCCAGGAGCTGGGCCTGAGCCGTGTGGCCGACTCCAAGGTGAGGAGACAGGGAGGAGGAGAAAAGTGAAGGACAAGAAGAGTTACAAAAAAAAAGAGGTAAAGAGGGAAGGTTCAGGACAGAAACATGGAAAGAAAGAAAGAAAGAAAGAAAGAAAGAAAGAAAGAAAGAAAGAAAGAAAGAAAGAAAGAAAGAGAGGGAGGGCGACAGAAGGGAAGATGGAAGAGGGTGAGGAAAAGTAAGGAAGACAAGAACAACTGAAAAGAAAGGACAAAAAAGACAAGAGCAAGGAAAATGAGTGGCAAACAAAATACAGAAGCAGGAAGAAATAAAGGATGAAAAGAAGGTAAGACGAGTCGTGACGATGGTTTGGGAATGTCACAAGAACTCACCTGTGTGTGTTTGTGCAGGTGGGCACTCAGCTGATTCGTGGGATCTCAGGTGGTGAGAGGAAGAGGACGAACATCGGCATGGAGCTGATCATCGACCCGCCCGTCCTCTTCCTGGACGAACCCACCACGGGCCTCGACTCCAACACCGCCAACTCAGTGCTGCTGCTGCTCAAGAGGTGTGTGCGCACACGCATGCACACACACACTCCCTATCCCTTACCTTAACTTTACCTTAACTCACTCTAACCTGACCCTTTAAACCGAGTCTGATCCAGTGATGAACACACAACAGCAGTTAATGAGCGACGCAGAACAAGAAGATGATTATATTAGAATTCACTTTATACGAGTCACAACTCATCACCTCACTGTAACTGATCTCTGCTCTGTTTTTTTTTAAATTCTCACTTAATTAAGTCAGAATTGTTTTAATTTTGATTTATATTGCCTTCTCAGTGTCCTGTGTAATATATTAATACTACAGGTTCGTGTTCTGACCACTGATTTTAATTACTTAAACTTTCTTTCTGAGAAATCATGTTTTTTTGTCTAAAAACTACATTACCCATGAGCCTCAGCTGCTGTTGTTATGACTAAGCTCGCTGGATGTGTTCAGGCCTCAGCAGACTGCTGAAGCTGAGTGGTTGGATGTTTTAAGTGACGTCCTCGTCTGAGGAGACTTTAAATTGTCCCCGTTGCTCCGTCAGGATGGCGGACCACGGCCGCACCATCATCCTGTCCATCCACCAGCCTCGATACTCCATCTACCGCCTGTTCGACAGCCTCACGCTGCTGGTCAACGGCAAACAGGTCCTCTGCTCATTCACGGTGTTTCCACCTTTTCTCATCATCCTTCGTCACTTCATCATCATCCTCTTCGGTTCCATCTTTGTTTCTTTACTTCTCACCTCTTTCTTTTATCTTCACCTGTTCTCCCTTCCATGAGTCTCTCTCTTTTTCTTGGCTTTTCTCTCTTTCTGTTTCTTATTTCTTGCTCTTTGTTTTCTTTCGGCTTTCATCTCTCTCTTTCTTGTCCCTCCTCGTTTTCTCTTTTCATCTCTTTGTTTGGTTTTTTGTCACTTTTTCATTTCTCATCACTCCTTCTTTTTGGCCGCTCTCTCTCCTCCCTCTCACCTCTAGAAAACACATTAGCTATTGCCATGTTTTGTGTTGAGTGGACTCTATTAACACATGAATTCATGCTGTCATTGTGTGAAACGTCAGGTTTTCCACGGGCCGGCACAGAGAGCGCTGGAGTATTTCTCGGACATCGGTAGGAACACGAAGTTTACTTTAATCCAGTGTAACACGACCTGATGCAAAGGTGATGTAAGTGATTCGGTTTGGAACTTCATTTCCCAGGATACACCTGTGAGCCCCACAACAACCCTGCTGACTTCTTCCTGGATGTCATTAATGGAGACTTGACAGCCGGCGCCCTCAGCGACGACAATGACGGCACAGGTGTGTGTGTTCAGGTCAGATTTAATGTCATGAAAACCTGGTTTAAAATAGTCCAACAGAGGTCGTATGAACACAGTATTTTTGTATTTATTTTTCTGTTTGTTTATTCTGAATGGCTTTATTTATTTATTTTCTCTCCAGAACATGATTCAGAATCCATATCGAAGGCCAGAACAGGGGTCGAGGAAAAACTGGTGGAGGAATACAGAAACTGCTACTACTTCAAACAGACCCAGACAGAGCTGGGTGGGTACACCAAAAATACTTACATTAAAGTACCAAAAACTCCCAAATTTTGCGGTTTTTAACTGTCCTTTGAAAGAAATGTCAGCTGATACTTCACACAGAGTTCAAGTTGGTGGTAGAAGAAGTACGTTATTACTTGAGTAAAAGTAGCAAAACCACAGTGTAGAAAAAAGTCCTGCATTCAAAATTCTACTTAAGTAAAACTACAAAGGTATTAGCATCAAGATACACAAAAGAAAACTACTCATTATTCGGAATGGCCCATTTCAAATAATCTATATTATGTTATTGGTTGAAATGATGCATTCAAATGAAAATGTAAATCTCTGCAATGCTGCAGCTACTTTGAGTACGCGTCATATACAGCTGGTACGTTTTGAATTTCCCCTGAGGATCAATGTGACATGTAGTGCAGTAGAAGTGTAAAGCAGCCTAAAATGCAAAGTCCAAGTACCTTAAAATTGCACTTAAGTCCTTTAGTTAATACTACTTTCTAACAATGGTTCAAGTTTTAGAGTAATAGTACACATTCAAAGTGACATAGTACTCAGGAGTTATACATGCAGTAAACTTGTAACGCTTACAGTAACAAGTTCAAGGCTTTTCACATGAAGTACTACGACACACAGAGGAGGGTGAAGAGCTGCAATTACAACATTTATTCACTTTTGATTTATGTATAATTAATCAAATCGAAACCACTCCTGCCTCTCAGACAGGATAATGGAAGGGAAGCCGACTTCCAGCCCTTCTCACACCAGAATCATCACCTACAACACCAGCTTCCTGACCCAGTTCAGATGGGTTCTCAAGAGAACGTTCCGCAACCTGCTGCTCAACCCTCAGACCTCCATTGCTCAGGTATGAACATCGAGCAGGCTTCAGTCTTAAAAAGGCCAAACTGACCTTTATCTGTGTAAAGTGCAACTGTACGGGAATCAAGCTTACATTTTTAAGTATTGCAGGTTCATCACAGAGTGTAGAAAGTGTGGCAGATTTTACAGTTTATGAACGGATGTTTTAAAGCCTGGAGTTTGTTCTACTGCTCAGCTTTTGTCCGTGACTGAAAATTCTTCTCGAAACTGGGACATCAATGTCAAAGAAGTGCAACTTGACAGCAAAAGTTTGACATTTTGAAAAACGTTTATTGGTTTTCTGGCAGTGAGCTGAATGAGAAAATCAGTACCACTCTCATATCCAACACAAGGCTATAGCCAGCAGCAGGCTAACTTAGCTTAGCATTAAGACTGGAAACAGGGGGGAACTGCTAACATGGCTACATCTGAAGCAGTAACATAACACCTTGATCTGTATCTCCTATGACTGGGAATTGTTCACAAATATAAAAATACACTGTCAATCAGTTTTTTAAGTTAATAACGTGATGATGACAGAATGAAAAAGCTGGAGTTCAACTGTGTGGGCAGACTGAAAACAGTGCCCCCTTTTTCTATTTTTATTTTGTTTTTATTCCCATTTATTTCATCTTATTGACTTCATTTTATTGTATTTATTCCCATGTGCTAAGCCTTTGCAACATTAAGAAAACTGCTATATAAATAAAGATTATCATAATCATCATTATTAATTCAATAGAGAAAATCAGCAGGGTGTCAATCAGAAACCCAAGAATTGCAGTCGATTCCCAAAGATTCCCTCTGCAAGCAATTAACATGTTATGTGTAATTTGTTTAATCTGTACAACAACTGAATTGTAAAAACAAAAATTCTGTTTAGGTAGCGGTAACCTTGTTCCTCGCTCTGGTCGTAGGAGCCCTTTTCTTTGACATCAAGGAGGATCAAACTGGAGTTCAGAACAGGTATTCGATCCTACTCCACTCTGGCTTCATTCATTACAAAATGTACAACAAAGTATTAACAGATTAATTGACAATGAGCGATAATGATATAGTTAGATATAGACAATGCTTTAGTTGCAGCCCTGATCATGTTTGATGCACTCACTAATTTCAAGACCACTGTCTTTTATTTGGAGGTCTATATGTGTGGAGTACAGATTAGACTGTGTGCACGTATCAATCTGTGTATTGATTGTGTTTTCAGGTTCGGCGTTCTCTTCTTCATCGTTGTGAATCAGTGTTTCAGTGCTCTGTCGTCTGCTGAACTCTTCATCTCTCAGAGAAAACTCTTCATGTGGGTTTGACACACAAACACACATTCACTTGTGAGGACATGAGAAGATCAGCTTGGTTAGCTTAGCTTAGCATAAAACCTGGAAATGGAGGGAAGCTGCTAGCCTGGGTCTGGACAGTGTTTGAAAATATGCCTACCAACACCTCTAAAGCTGATTTGTTTATCTCATTCATTGAATTCAGATATAAACAGAAATGTAAACGGACACTTTAGAAAGTTTGGAGAGCTATGTGCTAGTTTCACTGTTTTCAGTCTTTATGCTAAGCTATGTAACCACATCCAGACTCCAGCACAAGAAATGAGATGGATATCAATCTTGTCCATTCCCTCCAACAGACAAGCTGTTCCCTTAAATCAAAAGTTTAACCTTGTGGGGACGTGAAATGTGTCCCCACAATGTGATTAAGTATGCACACATATTTTGTTTATCTATGACATCATTGTCGTGACTCGTTAGCTTCTGTGTAGTCTGTAGGACCTCTCACAGTGTTGCACGATGAATAGGTTGTTTGCTTATGACATCATGTCACTCTTTTGTTTCGGCGCACACTGCAGATGAAGGGCAGGAAGTTATTTTCTCCATAGGAAGCACTATAACGCACTCAAAATGCCTGTTTTGTGTCTTCTATGGTTGCTCAAATCAATCAAACAGAGGAACCACAAGGAGCTTCTATCAAGTACCAGAAGGGTGAAAAATGCAAAAAAATTTGACTGACAACGGCAGAAAAAAATGTCTTGTTAACCATCAGTGGTTGGGAGGAGCTGAGTCAGCTAATAATATTAGCTATTGTTTTAAATCTTTAGTGATAGAGTTAAAGTGATAGCTATAAGAAACATGACTAACAGTAGTTAAATCAACGTTAAAAGTTCACAGAAGACAGCTGAACATAAAAAACCTACTATCTTTCATGACAATCCAAACAACCGCAGCGTAAACGTCAACATTCAGCGCCGAGGTGTCCATTGCAGTTTTCACTTCCTGCCCTCCATCTGAATTTAACATCATGTGACTGTAAACAACCTATCCAAATGATTCTTCTAAGTGTTTGAACTTCAAACTGATACCCGTCTGGCATTTGTGTTTTCCAGCGGTCACAAATGCACAGATAAGGTTTATTAATGAAACTTTTGTTGTATTTTTCTCTCCAATCAGTCACGAGTACATCAGTGGTTACTACAGGGTGTCTGTGTACTTCCTGTCTAAGATCCTGTCCGACATCATCGCGCTGAGGACCATCCCCGCCATTGTGTTCAGCTGCGTGGCATACTTCATGGTTGGTGGGTAGCTATGCTATGCTATGTTGTGTGTCACCAAAAAATCTCTGGTTCCAGATCCTCAAATGTGAAATGTTAATCAATACATTAAAAATAGATTCATTGGTGATGGAAATGATCAGAAAATCAACTTTCTGTTTATTTTCATCATTTACACTTCTTTTTATTGGCAAATAATATGTTTAGTCTGTTTGTTTGAAGGCATATTTACAGATTTTTTCACTTGAAATGTGTGTGTGCAGGTCTGAAGCCGACAGTTGAGGCCTTCTTCACCTTCATGTTGACCATCGCTCTGGTCTCCTACACAGCCACCTCCATGGCTCTGGCCATCTCAGCTGACCAGACCGTGGTGGCGATCGCCAGCATCTTCATGACCATCACCACCGTATTCATGATGGTGACCTACACACGCATCAACGCACAGCAGCGCAAACACTTACACATGAAATTAATGGACTGTTGGTTAGGGTTAGTCCCAACCCCTTGGTTACTGTTCATGCAGCTGTCAATCACTCAGTTCTCACACAATTTCCAATGTTCGATGAGTCATTCAGAGCCGATATCGATCACATTTCTTCAATAAATCAGCTTCATACTTTGATAACAGGATTATTATCATCATGTTATTATCAAAGACTAATTTCATGTTCAGACAGTGTTATTTTGGAACTTGCAGGCAGTTTTCCGATCATGGTCTGAAACCACCACACAAGCAAACATTCACATACAGAAAACCTTAACAGCACCCAGACGCCATCAATGCTGTGTTGAAGAAAGAAGCACTTTAATAAAAATCTGACCCGTCAATCTCTTTTTCTGCAGATCTTTGCAGGTTTGCTCGTGAACCTTCCCTCCATTGTCAGCTGGCTTGCTTGGTTGAAATACCTCAGTATTCCACGATATGGCCTCAGTGTAAGTACACACCTGCTTCAGTCAGACCTGCTGCTCAGTTCCTGGAGCTGTAGCTCGATTTCGTTCAGCTCATGATGGTGATAATTGTGTCTCTCCAGGCTCTGCAAATTAATGAGTTTTCTGAGCTGAACTTCTGTCGAGGCTTCAACATCAGCAACATCCCACCTGGACTTGTGTAAGAAACACTGACACACAGCCAAGCCTGTGTATTTATGCTTAACTGTACCTGAATGGTAGCTTATTTGAAGGACAGCGTGGTGTCCCAGAGATGTGGTTGTTTTTGTCAGGTTGCTAACCAGTCGGTCATTTAGTCATTTGAACCCCAAGTTAGTCAGTTCTTAGCCTTCCTGCTTTGCTGCTGAGTAATAACTGGTTAGTTTGCTAGTTATGTCATTGGTTAGTTATGTTGTCAGATGGGTTAGCATAGGGTAGCATGTTGATTTTTTTTTAACACGTACTATAGTGTGTCACTGAATTTTATTTTTTTAACCCAGGGTAGTAAGTTGATTTTTTTCAACACAGTGTGTCATTAAAATTTTTTTTTAACACATACTGTAGTAAATTGTTAATTTTTTTAAACATAGTAGTATGTATGTCGATTTTTTCCAACATACTATAGTATGTCAGTAGATTGTATTTTCTTTTAACACATACTATAGTGTGTCATTAAATTTAGTTTTTTTTTTTAACACATACTATAGTATGTTGGTAGATTATATATTTTTTTTCAACATATGGTAGTTTGTCATTAAATTGTATATTTTTTAACCCAATAGGGTAGTCAGTCGATTTTTTTTCAACATACTATAATATGTCATTAAATTTTATTTTTTTAACACATGCTGTAGTATGTCGTTAATTTTTATTTTTTTTAACACATACTACAGTATGTTGTTACATGTTATTTAAGTCAATTTTTTCAACATACTGTAGTATGTTGGTAGATTTTTTTTTTTTTTCAACATATGGTAGTTTGTCATTAATTTGCCTATTTTTTAACCCAATTGGGTAGTCAGTCGATGTTTTTCAACATACTATGTCATTTATTTTTATTTTTTTAACACATGCTGTAGTATGTTGTTAATTTTTATTTTGTTGAACACATAGGGTAGTAAGTCGATTTTTTTCAACACAGTGTATCGTTAAATTTTATTTTTTTTAAACACATAATGTAGTATATAGTTAATTTTTTTTAACATATACAGTAGGATGTAGATTTTTTTCAACATACTATAGCATGTTGGTAGATTTTTTTTTTTTTTTCAACATACTATACTATGGCATGAAATTGTATTTTTTTAACACATACTATAGTATCTTATACATGGAGTAGTATGTCGATTTTTTTTACCCCAAAATACTACAGTATGTCAGTATATTGTATTTTTTTAAACACATACTATAGTATGTCGTTAAATTTAGTTTTTTTTTTTAACACATATGGTAGTATGTTGATTTTTTTTTCAACATACTATAGTATGTTGGTAGATTTTTTTTTTTTTTTCAAAATATGGTAGTTTGTCGTTAAATTGTATATTTTTTTTTAACCCAATAGGGTAGTCAGTCGATTTTTTTCAACATACTATAATATGTCATTAATTTTTTTTTAACGCATGCTGTAGTATATCGTTAATTTTAATTTTTTTTTAACACATACTGTAGTATGTTGTAAACTTTTATTTTTTTAACACATGCTATAGTATGTCGTTACATGTTATTTAAGTCGATTTTTTTCAACATACTGTAGTATCTTGTTAATTTTTATTTTGTTGAACACAGGGTAGTAAGTCGATTTTTTTCAACATACTGTAGTACGTCGTTTTTTGTTTTTTTTTAACACATAGGGTGGTATGTCGGTAGATTGTATTTTTTTAACACTGAGTACTAAGTCGATTTTTTTCAACACAGTGTCGTTAAATTTTATATTTTTTAACACATAATGTAGTATATAGTTAATTTTTTTTTAACACATACAGTAGTATGTCGATTTTTTTCAACATACTATAGCATGTTGGTAGATTATATATTTTTTCAATATACTATAGCATGTTGGTAGATTATATATTTTTTTCAACATACTATACTATGGCGTGAAATTTTATTTTTTGAACACATACAATAGTATGTTGTTACATGTCATTTTTTAACACATAGGGTAGTATGTCAATTTTTTTCAACATACTATCATATGTTGGTAGATTATATATTTTGTTTCAATATAATGTAGTATGTTGTTAAATTGTATTCTTTTTTTTTTAACATACTGTAGTATGTCATTAAATTGTATTTATTTTAACACAGGATAGTTAGTCGATTTTGTATGTCATTAAATTTGAGTTTTTTAACACATAGGGTAGTATGTTGATTTTTTTCAACATACTGTAGTATGTAGTTGAATTTTATTTAACATATACGGTAATGTGTCAATTTTTATTTTTCAACATGGTAGTATGACGGTGGATTGTATTTTTTTAACACATTGGGGTAGTAAGTCGATTTTTTAAAACATACTGTAGTATGTTGGTAAATCTTATTTTTTTTTTAAACACGTACTATAGTATGTCATTAAATTTTTATTTTCAACATACTATACTATGTCGTAAATTTTTATTTTTTAACACATATTATAGTATGTCGGTAGATTGGTAGTAAGTTGATTTTTTCAACATACGTTAGTATGTCATTAATTATTTTTTTCAACATACGGTAGTATGTCGTGAAATTTTATTTTTTAACACATACTACAGTATATTGTTACATATTATTTTTTTAACACATACGGTAGAATGTCGGTAGAATGGAGTTTTTCAACACATACTGTAGTATGTTGTTAAATTTTGTTTTTTTTTCAAACACATACGGTAGTATGTTGTTTTTTTTTTCAGCATACTATAATATGTCGGTAGATTTTTTTTTTAAATACTATAGTATGTCGTTAAATGTTATTTTTTCAACATACTATAGTATGTTGTAAATTTTTATTTTTTTAACACATGCTATAGTATGTTGTTTTATTATATTTTTTTTAACACATACTGTAGTATGTTGTTACGTTATTTTTTAACATATACGGTAGTATGTCATTAATTTTTTTCAACATACTGTAGTACGTAGTTAATTTTTATTTTTTATTTTTTACACATAGGGTAGTATGTCGGTAAATTGTATTCTTTTTAACACTGGGTACTAAGTTGACTTTTTTCAACACAGTGTGTTATATTTTATTTTTTTAAAACATACAATTTGCCAGTTTACTAGTTAAATCAGTTATTTAGCTAAAAGGTTAGCCAGTTGTTTAAAAGTGTGCCAAGAGGTTAGTCCATGTGATTGATATGTGGTTAATTACTTACTTACTAGAGCTCATTCTAAACTATATATGTAAATAATTATGAATATTACATTGCATTCCTGCTAATAGATCACCCTGAATCCTCCACATGGGTCCTTTAAAGTGCAAGTCTGTTGGTTTGGGCTGCAGACGCCTGGTTATTAAAAGAAGAGCCTATCAATTGGCTACATAGTAGCTCTTCTGTAGTTGAAGTTAACTCGTTCAATGGCTGGAATAAAGGCTTCGAGTCGGGTGGAGATCACTCACTCTGGGATCTAGTGGGGTATTTGGTGGTTGAGGAACCTTTGTGCTGTGTTCCAGTTGCACAGGGGAGGAGTTTCTGACGGAGCAGGGCGTGGATTACTCCATCTGGGGCTTCTGGCAGAACATCATGTCTCTGGGCATCATGATTTTCTGCTTCCTCACGATCACTTACTTCAAACTGCGCTTCATCAGGAAGTTCACCTAGACCTTCATCAGCGCCGCATCACCATCATCAATGTCATCCTCATCATGCATCTTCACTATGGTAGCATAATGTAAGCAGCTCAGGAATATCTTTGTACTTTTTTTTTTCAGATATGATGTGATGTTTTTTCAGCTGATTCATGTGAGACACAGTCGTTCTCCAGATCTCTAATATTGATCACTTGTTTGTAAAATAAAATATTTGTTGTTTATGGAGATGTACTGACAAAGTTTGTAATTATTTGCACTGCTCATTAACACCAAAGTGCTTCAGTGTATTAACTAATAATGAACTGCGATGTGATTTTTGCACTTTAAAGTTCAGAAAGATGTGATTTTCTCCACAAACAGTTTATATTTATGAGTTTTTATAAAATAAAACACTGAAATTGCATTTTGAATGTCAGTTTTTTTATTTTCAAAATTACTTTTCTTGCTCGCGTCTGTGATGTTGACTTTTCAGCCTTTAAAATCTCCCGTTTCATGTTATTTTAATGGAAACTGGCTCAAGGGATGAGCCCTTAGGGTCAAAACACATATCTTTTGAACCATTTTGCAGCTTTTCTGAGAGCTTCCAACATTATCTCACAGTCTTCATCTGCAGAGGGAGTTTGCCAGTTATAATGTGACAAAAGCTTGTGATAACTGGTGTCATGACGACATCTGAGCAAACTTCATCTGCTGATAAAGACCATGAGATGTGGTTGAAAGCCATAAGTGGACCTTGAGCTAATATTTTGTCTTAGATTGTGAAGTCCCTTCAGGCACATGTGAGATAAAACTGACCTTATTTCCCTTTCAGCAACATTTAGCTTTGGGCTTTTAGGTCAAACTTAAAACAGGCCAAAACTTGTTGAGTCAATCCTTAAGTAACAGTGGTGCTGTGAGCTAAATGCTAATTTCTGGCTGGAATGACAGCGGCCAGTCAGATGTGTGGAATTTAGGGGTTAGCTTCTTGCATGCTAACAATTAACTAGTATTAAACTCAAAGGAGAGCTAAGGCAGATGGGAATAACACAAGTTCAGCAGGTATCTAGAATTTGGCTAATTTTGACCTGATGATGGCGCTAAATTACAAAGTTATTACAATTCATCCTGAGGGGATCATGAATGTCTGAACCAAAATTCCTGGTTATCCATCCAATCGTTGAGACATTTCATTGGAAATCATAAATGAAAACCTCATGGTGGCGCTGGAGCAAACATGAGGTCACGCCAATCCATCCAGTACATGCTAACATATTTCAGCCTGAACCAAAGCGAACAGCACTGCTATCCACACGGCCGTGCTGCCAGCTGCAAAAAGCAATGTGCCTTTTGTTTGGTTATGACATGATACTGGGAGAGGATCATTAACACAAACACGTGCACACACGTGATTAGAGTGTAACAGTTGGCTGAAAAGTAGGCGTGTGTGTGTGTGTGTGTGTGTGTGTGTGTGTGTGTGTGTGTGTGTGTGTGTGTGTGTGTGTGTGTGTAAGCAGACACTCGCCTACATAGCGACTGTGGCTATAAACAGTCCCAGCATGCACACACGTGTGTGATGTTACGAAACCTCGAGCTGCAGTTGAGTAACATCAGTCATGGCTGGAGGGATACTGGTGGAGGGGCAGACACACACTTTGTGTTGGGGTGTGTTCAGGGAAATCTTGGTGTGGGAAGTGAACAAGGACATAACTGTTTCCATAAACGTGCTGCTGAGCAAGGCAGTGACTGATTGACTGCTGAGACAGAATACACTAAAACACACCAATGTAACACTGATTATTTCTCTATGAAGACTACAGTTAGAGACTAAATAAAATAGTGGAAATTTGAAAGTTGAATATGAGGGTTTATAGTTCAGGTTTATGGATGTCATACATTCATAATTACGTCACGTTATTGTACATTGACATCTGTGTATTGTTTTGCTTATCATTTTGGCTGCAGTGTGAAACCTAAATCATAAATCATAATGCTGGCAGGTAGAAAACTGAAGTCACTGACGGACTGAACCACAGTATCACGGTGATGATTTCTCTTTCCATCATCATACGGGATAAAATGACGCTGAGATGTGGCTTCACTTATCTCAGCTGGAACAAATTACACAAGCTGTCACAAGGTTTAGGAAGTCATTGAAGGAAACTCCAGGTTTCCCTGCCAGGTTTCCCTCAGGCTCACTGACTCCAAACAGGAAAAAACTGACTGCTCCTGTTCATTCATTAAATCTACTCCATCGCAGTGGATGAGAAGCTAAAAAAAACACTGTTATCAGGACAGAAGTCTTCATATTTAGAAAATCTACATTTCACATGAATGAGTATAGCTGGTTATGTTGGTGTGTGGGGGCTAAACAAATTTGGATCAACTGAACAAGAATTTGGTTCGATGTAATGTAACTTTACTGGATTTACTGGTCATCCGACCATTTTCTAAGCCCCTCCCCTGAGCAGCAAAGTTGTCCAATCATATGCTAATGATGTAACTGTCATTATCTGGTCAACAGTATTGGCCTAACATTTTGTTATTTTTGTGAAAAAAAGAGACAGCTTTATGTAAACATGAGAGTCTGATCTTACATTTTTCTAACATTTACTGACTAGTTCTACATTGAAGTTCAAGAGCGATGCATGCTAATATTTTGCCTGGGACATGTTACATGGCCTCAGTGTTTTAGCAATGCATGTGGCCATCAAGTGCACATTTAAGACTCCTTCAATGAGATTCTTGTATTAAAGCATTAAATTAAAACAATGCTAATATGTGCTCACATTATGCATTTCATCAGGTGCATTTTCTAAGTTGTACATTTTTCTCAACTGTGCAATAACACTATTTATTATCCATGTTGGCAACAGAATTTCTATAAGCTATTACTTCTCAAGTGCAATACAAAATATGACATTAGTGGTGCCAATAGTACTTTTTATGGTCGGCAGAATTTTTGGAATCTGCTGGGATAGTTGTTGTTTCAGATGGGAATGAGCAGATGTTTCCTCTGTCTGAAATCAAGGAACCATTGATTCATAAACTGCTAAGGATCATTAGTGTATATGTGCCATGTTCTAACACTAAAGCTTAAAACAGTTACTGGATTACTGGAATTTACAGTAAGTGAAAACAGTAAATAAATGAACTGAGTGTGAAACGTGAGTGTGAAACAGGGCGTTGCTGGTGGTTGCTGCTCCGCAAACCAATGAATGAAGTTTTAAAAAGCAGTGAGGATTAACTCTGTTGCAACTCTGAACCACAAACCGTGACGGATCTGCTCAGACAAAACTTCACAGTCTAGACATTATCAGTCTTTTCCCTTCATCTCTCCACTCCCTTTAATCCTCCACCTTCCTCATCTCAAGTCTTCTTCAGTCAGTCTGCAGTCTGTCCTCCTTCAACACTTTCGTTTTCTGGCTTTCTTTCTGTTTTAACCCCGTTCTTCGTCGGCTGTTTCCCTCCAGCTACAGTCATGCCCTGCAGCTCCTCAGCTCTGCCTCTCTTTTTCATCCTCATCCTCAGAGTTCAGAGCATCAGCTTGAATCACGGTGAGTACTGGCATCCAGTCTTAATCTGGACAATCTCTTTCTGATCGCAACCCAGTTTTAATTTGTACTGCAAAAAATAAGATTAAAAAAATCAAACAGCTGCCATAACTGGCCCTTTGACATTAGCTTTAAAGAAAAGACAAGAGAAAAACACACCTTAGACCTGTCATCATGAAATATGCAGTAACGACTGACAGATCAGGTAGCAGAACAGGCACCTTAATGTACACAGACATGCACATTACCAGGCTGCAGCACCTGTCGACCTCAGTACAGGTGAGCTAAAGGTTCACAGCAAAAAAGTGGTCAGTTTGGTTTTCAGGCAAACTTAAGCTACAAAGGTTTTTGAAAAGCAGCTGTGGTCTGTAAGACAATGAATCCATCATCTTTTTGATTTATTATCAAAAAATAATAGTTATTGTTCTGATTCATTCATTGTTTAGTCTGTAAAAATGTCAAAAGTCTCAAGAAATGCTAAATCAGAAATGACCAGGATCCAATTCCTCACATTTGAATACCTATATGCAGCAAATGTGTTTTGTTTCATTTAATGATTTGTTATTTTCATAAATGTTATTGATACTTGGTTGATGTTGGGGGACAATAACATCCCATCATGCTCAGGGTGTGATGCCCCTCTAAGACAGAATAATGAAACTAGAGATTTGCTAAATAAAGTTTCACCATCAAAAGAAGTAAAGGTAACATCGGCTGTGTCCAGTCAAATGTCACTGTAGTCCAGTCCTTTGTAAAAAGCAGTATTTGTATAGTGCAGAATGAGTGGGAAACATCTGGTTATGCTTTCTGAATGGACATTATTTAGTCCCCTTACCATCTGTTTTATGCAATTTCTGGTAGCTGTAATTTAAAATTTTTACACCCTTATTAAACAGCATTTATTTGTTTTACTTTTCACTCTAAAAAGGTGGTATATTAGCAAGCTAATGTTAGCTCTGTCAGCCGGTTCACCAGGCAGTTACTGGGTTTAAATAATTGGGGTATTTTCACTTCTGGCTTGAGTGGACTGGCTGTTTTGAAATGTGCAGCATTTGCCTCGTCAACAACTTTTTCACTCTCAAAGTTCATCTCTGGCAGCGAACTCTTGAGGAGATACGTTGTTCTCTAGTCGCAATCTAGGTGTTGGCCACTCGTACATTAACAACATAAACACAATAAAAACAACTTTTGAACCAAAGCTAGTTCCTGAATCAGCACAAATGAACCACAGGTCTAAAAAACACCCTAAATGAACTCCTAATGAACGAGTTCCCCTGCGTCTGACATCTTGTAACTTCACACGTGAACTTGTGCAGACCGCTGATCCATCGTGATATTTCCAGGTGTTGTTAATACTTAAATACTCAAAATGAACGACTTCTAACGTCTCTCCATCAGCTCGGTCCTTCTCTCTGCTGCCTTTTGATCTCCCAGAGATCGATGGTTCTGCTGTGGACATCTGCAGGATTTTCTCTGATCCTAAACCCAACACCACCACAATCACAGCTACAACAACTCCAACCACAACTACACTCACCACCAGGAAGGTAATCACTCTGAAGAGTTAGCTGTAGCTTCACTTTGTCCCTAAAACACTCAAGATTGATGATACGATCCTCCAAAATCACCAAATCACTCAATGCTTCTCAAGGCTAACAAGCTAGCTAACTAGCTACAACTCATGTATACTTGTTATGTGTTGAGTATTAGTACAAGATATTTGTTTCAAGGATGACATACTTGTAACATATATACAAAGAGGTACACAGGTGGAACATGTTTTTCCCATGTGCTGCTGTATAAGGTGAAAGCGTCTTGACGTAGCTCGACTTTGACTCATAAAATGATAAACATACAGTCATCTGAAAGTGATCTGAAATGCACGCCCCTGTTGCTCACAACTATGATGCTAGCATGTTGAAGTTCAGAAGGTATAATTTTTACTGTGTTCACAGTGTTAGCTTAGTGTATTTGCAATGTTCAACATCTGCTAATTCGCACAAAGCAGCAAATACTGGTGAGGCTGATGGGAATGTTTTTCAGGTATTTACTAAACATTGTATTAATGAAATTTTGACCAGATGACGGCACCAGATGAAAGGTCGGGGGAATCAAGTTATCACTTAATTCATGTTCTGGGGACCAAGAATGCGTGCACCAGATCTCACGGGAAGCCATCGTTTTTTTGTTAAAAAGCAAAAATGTCAACCTCATGATGGCGCTAGATCTCTTATCTGTTTTCCAGCAGGTGGTGGCCACAACCAAAAAGCCAGCCACCCAATCACCACCAAGGAAACCAAATGCCAAACACACCGGCTCACCAATCAGGCCACTGCCAGCTCCAGCAGGCTCAATCACTGACAGCCACTCCAACCCTATCAACAGCCTCCTCTACCTCCTCCTGGCCAGTAGCAAACAACATGCAGCTGGTTCTCTCCCAGGGTTCAACAGTTTAATCTCTCAGCCAATAAGAGGGCTTCCTCACAGAGGGTACAGTACGTCATCAGAAAGCGATGAATTCGCTGCAGCATTGCTGAAGAAAGTCGGCAGAAGGGAGGAGAAAAGATGGAAAATGGGTTCATCAGAGGACTCAAGTGACGAGTCTTGATATGATGCATTTTTGAATTAAAGTTTTTAAAAGATCAGCGAGAGAAGATCGGAAAGATGGAGAATCTTTGACAGATTAGCACACCTGCTGGTACCCTCTGAAAAGGGTTCTTCTTTAAAAGCATCACAAATCCCAAGATGAAATAAAGAAGCCAGTACAGGTTTTCAGGAGAGGCCAAATGTAATCTAAAACTTCTGCAGTAGTGCTCTGTTTATTGAATAATTCAGAAATAAGTGTTCACATGTGAATGACCTGTTTGCTGCTTTAGGAAGGTGTAATATGATCAAACAAACCTTTGATCAACTGTCATTAATAAAATTGTTATACATTCTCTTTTTGGACCAAAGACGTTCAGCGGTTGTCATTTTATTCTTGTATTTACATTGTTTTTATTAGATATTTGTATGATTATATCAGCATTTTGGTATTTGCATTATCACATGTAGCCACAGCTAATGCTAAGTGAATGAACAACATGCGACACATCTCTGAATTCAGCATTGATTATATTGACACTTCAGTGATGAGTAAAAATTAAGGAATGTGAATTTAGAAGCTCAGCAGAGGAGAAAAAGATGTGTGTTTTTAACTCTTTACAGACATGGAATATGTAACATTGCTGGCTTCATCAAGCCATTTCGCCTTTATGTTAATGTTTATTATTGGTTATGGTGAGTGTGAGTCTGTACTGTGTCCGGGCTGCTGTGGTTCTGATGGAGGGATGGTGGACACCGGCTGTTTGTCTTTCCTCTGGTCCTTGGACGAGCCTTTGCTGTGTTTACCTGAGGTAACATTGGAGGAATTACGGCTTTATTTAGCATTCCGACAATTCGACTGTTTGTTGTATGTATGAATAAATATTCAGCGTGTTGTGATACCAGTAAAAATTAAACGTTTTTACGTGATCACAAAATCCAGAATAATTTGACTTCTTTGCTTGAAATTTCATGAATTCCTTGTCATTTTTCACATGACATTTTGCGTTCAGTTAATGTGTTGGATAAGAATCATTGGACAAAAAAACATTTACTGGATGGGACTTCTATGTATATTTTAGACTGAAGGAAAGTTTAGTTTGATTCACAGATAGTGAGATAGAGGAAGGACGTTTTAATCTGAAGACAATTCAAAATGAGGTAATCATGAGGTAAACTGGGGACATTTTGCTTTTAAATGACACTGATGATGGACTTTGTTTTCTCAGGGAGCGCTGAAACCCTTGTTCTTCTAAATAGGCTCGTACAGTTAATGTTAACATAAGGAGACTGGCTCTTGATTGGTCCAGACACGTCGTGCAACATCATCGTGTTTTCTTTGTCTTTACTAAGCTGTGTCGTGTGCGTACCTTCTCTTCCTCTGAGCTCCGGCAACACTGAGCTTCGTAGATCTGGGAAATGGATGTCTGACTTCTTTCTGGTCAACGTAATTGCATCGTTGTTACCGTGGTTACAGCGGTCGGACAGGAAGGAGTGCTCGCAGCTCAGACTCCTCTCTGACACCTGAGAGGAGAGAGGTAACTTTGTAAGAGGACATTCTCCATTATGATTCACACACACACACACACACACACACACACACACACACACACACACACACACACACACACACACACACACACACACACACACATGCACAGTGTTACCTGTGCTGTGAGGGATCCTGGATTGTGATTGGACCGAACTTGTTGGGCCAGTCGACTGTAAATGCTGCTGTGATGCCTTGACTTGTCTACACACCTGGGACACACACACAAACACCTCTGACCAAATGTTTCAATGCATTTGATTAAAAGTGAAGATTTATGGTCTAAAAAACTCGACTGGAACCAAAAGGATCTTAACAGATAACACAAATGTAGGTCGAGTTCAGGAAGATTTTAACTCTCTTTAAGTCCTAAAACCTTGATTCTGTTAAATAATTGTTAGTATTGCTGTCCATGTTTCTCTATTGTATTGCAGTGAAGTGAAAAGTGAAAACTTACCAAAGGCTGTGGGTCCCAGGATGGAAACCTGTCCCTGAAGGAAGGTGATCGCTGGCAGTTGGGCTGTTGGTACTGACAACCGAGAAGGAGGGAATAAGGGGTGTGGAAGATGGAGGGAGGAGTAGAGGAGTGGAGGAGGGAGGAGGAGGAGGGGGAGGTGGAGAGGAGTGGGGTAAACTGAAATCCAACTCATTCACATCTGCGGCATCCACGTTATGAAATATGGAACTTCTTGTTGAAGCTTTGTGGTCCTGAGCAGCTGTAGAGGCAATTGAGGTTGAATCTGTAATAGTGGATATATTTGTTGTTGTATTTCTTTCTGGGTTTTCTCTTTTCTTCCTCGCCTCTATAGAAAATCTAGTTCTCTGAGTCATTGTTGTGGTGTACTTGGGGTGGTTGCTAAAAGACCCGTGCTTTGTTTTAGGTTCTCCGATGGAAGATTTGCAGTGAGGGGGTTTCAAGGATTTCACATTAGGTTCAGCTTTACTGCTGTTGCTCTTTTGTTCCAGATTTGAGCTTCTAGAAAACTTTGAGGTTTGATTTACTAAAGATTTGGTTGTTGCACTGATTGACATAGAAAGCACTGAATCTTCTCTGTTCTCTTTATCTGAGACTTTTAATGTTTTCAGGATAGTGGTCCCTCCAGACATGCTGGTTTTAGGGATTTCAATCGGCATGGAAGTTGAGGTTGTTCTGGATTCTGTGGTGGTCTTGGACTTCAAAGTGCTCTGCTGATGGACACTGCAAAGCTCAGAAGATTCAGGATTCTCTTTATAATCACCTAAAGCATTGAGTATTTCAATGTGGTTTGCAGTCATTTTGGGGGTTTGGCTCATCTTCAAGCATCCACGGTCCTCCCTGATGTCCTTGTATGAAGTACTACAACTATCCTGCTGATTTTTGGTTGTGATACATAGTTCTGTAAGTTCCCTATCCGTTGAAAGGCCCCTGGAAGGCTTGTTGTGTATACATGTTGTGTCATTTGTGTGTTTAATATCTGAAGATGAGCCAGTTTGGAGGGTTCCTTTAGCGAGTGTTGGAGTGCTATGGGCAGGACTGGCCTCCATGAAACCTGTGGAGAACTGCATTGAAAGATCTGAGGTAAGAGTCTTAGATGGGCTGGCGCACAAAGATGTGTTGTCTTTGGCCAATTTTGGGACAAAATTTGATGCAGTCTTAGATGGCTTGTTTGGTGAGTTTGAAGGTAAGAGTTTTGGACATTCAGAGGTCAGTCTTTGTTCTGTGTCCGTTTGTGAATGGTTGGTCTGTTGCTCTGAAGCAGTAGTTGTCTTGCATGGCTTGGCAACAGAAGGGATGGTTGGGGTGTTAACCTCAGTGTGGTCATTGCCGGGTGGCTTAGACTCCTTCAGTGTCAAGCTTATGTCTACTTGGACACTACTTGATATCTTAGGAGCTACAGCTGTTGCAGCCCCTTCAGGATATTCTGTTGCAGAAATTTGACCCATTTCCTTTGTCAAGTTAGTGTCTGTAGGATCCATGGTTGATTTCAAGGGAGCTTTTGGAGATGAACTCTCATATGGATGGCCAGTGGTTGAGCTTTTAGTCAATTTAGGAACCCAATGTCTTGACTTGGGTCTGATTTAGAAGATCTCCAGATCTCCATCGTACTTTTGTCAGTCACACTTGACACAGTGTTGTCTGAGCAACTAGAACCCAAGCCAATAGAGTCTTTTTCTTTTGTGTCTGTATTTTTTGAATGACTCGAATGACTTGAATTGTCATTCAGATCTGTTGCAGCCTTGGAAGCTTCCAGTGAATCAGAAGAAAAGGTGTTAGTTGGTTGAGAAATCACAGGTTCCTGTCTCAGCTCTGCACCTATGGCTTTTCCTGGTTTACTTCTCATGGCCACAGTCATTTTGGCTGCATTATTGATAATCTTGCCACCTGATGTTTTGGACTGTTTGGTGGACATCAAAGGTTCTGAGGTACTCCAAATGGTTTTAGGAGCCTTTGATGGTTGCTTGCCTTTTGTTTTCTGCCTCTTTTCTTCCCCACTCTCCCTCTTTTCCTTTTCCTTGTTGACTTTCTCATCCATATCTTCAGACTGTTTCTTGTCTTTGCCTCTCTGGTTCTTGTCATCACCTTCATCCTTTTCCCGTCTTGGGGTTTTGGCTATTTTGGGAAGGGTAGAGTTTTCTCTGTGGTCTTTCTGGATCTTAGCATTCAGCTCATCCAAAACCCTGTTAAGATACATAGATTGATGTGGCAAGTCAGTTAACATAATTGGAGGCTACTCAACAGTCAATAGGTTGATGGTTGGATTCTTTGCTCCACGTATGTAGACATAACACATAAACCACACATAACAGAGGATATGCACAACTGCTTGTTAAACTACACACAAACACACAGAGATACCTGATGTGGAAAGAATCTTGTGTGAACAGAGGATGCTCTAACAGTTCTGAACACTGAGCTCGTCTTTCTGGATCCATCTGGAGACAACTCTGAAGGAGACAACACAAAGGTATTTCTGATTCTGATGTCTCGAACTTACTGAAATACTGGAAAAAAAAAGTGTAGTTGGCACAGTAATTCAGATTAAATGGAAAAATAACGTTAAGATAGATGAGGAAGTGAGAACCAAGGAGTTTGGATGCCATTATGAAAGCTGCAGATCTTCGAATGTCAACAAACACAAATATTCCCAGTTTCTCAAAGCCAATGTATCACCAAGATGTTCAGCACTGAGTTGGTGGTTTCTGCTCTTCTAATGTGTGTCTTGGAGGGATTTTATGAATCATTGTTTGGTCACAGAAAGCCCAAGAGGGAACACACTCAGCAGTGGCATATTATGCTCCCCATAACACCCACACACATAAGACCCTGCTGTCCACGTAAACCAACATCCCAGAAGCTTCAGCTGACACCTCTGTAGGCTACTGTCCCAACAAAATAATATGGATGGAAAACTCAGCTTTTCAGAGAGACTGATGAAAGACAACAAAAGCAAGTGGAACAGAAACCAGCTAAAAAAATCTCATCTCAACTGCACAAAAGCTCCATCCTGTTATCTAATTATGGATTTTCTGTCTGTCAGTGAACAAGGTGCCATGACATTTAAGTCAATAACTAAACCGTACCTGCGCCAAGTCCAGGGCGGTGGTTGTGATTGTAGGGAAGCGCTGCTCTAACGGGACTCTGCCAGAGCATTCAGGCAGTCTGACTCCAGAAAAGCCAGGATTCCTGTAGAACAACTCCTGGTGATGAGCTGTTAGGTTACCTGCCGTTGAAAAAGGGAAAACCCAATCAGGACAGTTCTACTGAGAGCATTTAAAGAGGAGATTTTATTGAACAAATGTTTTGGTGTGCGTGCTTACCGAAGCACCTGATGATGTGGTAAATTTGGTCGAGGTCGGAGTCTCCGGGAAACAGAGGCTGACCTGTTAACATCTCTATTAACAGACAACCAACAGCCCACACATCTACTGGTCTGCACGCACACACACACACACACACACACACACACACACACACACACACACACACACACACACACACACACACACACACACACACACACACATTAACATCTTTATCAACAGACAGTCTAGGCTAACACAACCTCAGGTGTACATGCTAACACTTACTTGCCATACTTGGTGTCTCCCACCAGCAGTTCAGGCGCTCTGTACCAGCGAGTGGCCACATAGTCAGTATAGACGCCCCCCTCAGCAGGCGACGCCACGGTTCGGGCAAAGCCGAAGTCGCACAGCTTGACCACGCCGCCCTGGGAGATGAGTATGTTCTCGGGTTTGATGTCACGGTGGACAACCTTGGAAAGAGAGAGGCACTTTAGCTAACATGTAGCATTAGCCTGGTAAACAGTCCGTTTGGCACGAGTGTGATCGGCAGTAACAGCTGATCAGGTCCAGAAGACATGGGTACAGGCTGGGTTTGGGTCTCAGTTTCAGGCCTTTGTGGGATTCTTCTATGAAGTACCACACCTGTACTCACCCCCAAAAAACATAATTTTATTCAAGCCTGTATCAAGTCCATGTACAGTGATTGAATATCAGTAGTTGGATCTGACCTGGAACTGAGACGAACCCAGATTGGAACCGGATCGGTTGGAACTTGACTCTTTCCACACATAAACATCTTGCGCTTCCACGCAAACACACTCAGATGTCCTCACATGTTGCTCGTGGCAGAAGGCTGCAGCCCTCAGGATCTGGTACAGGTACTGCCGGCTGGTGTTCAGGTCCAGCCCATTCGGGTTTTGCTCCAAATCGTCCAGAAGCGTTCGCTCCACGAACTCAAACACCAGATACCAGCGGCGGCGGCGCTTCCACACTTCTAGAAGGTTCACCAGGTTGTCATGACGCAGTTGCTTGATGGTTAAAAAGACGAGAGCAGAGGAAGCATTTGTGAATTTGAAGCTGGACGTGGTTACTGGATAAAATCAGGTAAAACACACCGTGTCTACATTAAAGCTGACTACACCTTGACTGAGCACTAGTGATGAGTGTCATTTTCTTCATATTAATGCATCAGTCTGCCTTTGTCTGTCCAATTTGAAGACACTGACATATCATTGACTGAGACTGCGCTCATCTTTTTCCTCTCAGCTGCTCGTGTTTCCTCTCCTGTCAAGTAATCGTGAGAATCTGACTCAGTTGTTTGAGGTTTGTTTGTCTTATGATTGACAGGCTGCTTTTGTGCGTGGTCTCACTCAGGTTTCCTGCTCATACAGACCGCTCGATGCTCACTGACTGATTGGCTGACAGATTGATTGACGGCTACCCTCAGCAGCTTGATCTCCCTCTGAGCGATCTTCTTCACCGTCTTGTCATCGTCCGAGTCCATGAACTTCTTGATGGCGACGAGGCGGCCGGAGTCTCGGTGACGGCACTTCAGCACGGTGCCGTAGCTGCCCTCGCCGACCAGACCCAGAGATTCGTAACGCTCCATCAGACCCTGGACAGACGTTCATTACGACACCTCGCAAATAATCATTTAAAAATACATTTTACAAATTTCTTCATCTACTGTAAACTGAAAACACTTTGATCTGAAGGATCCAAAAGGTGAAGGAGAGTGAATGAAAGGTAAGAAACGAGAAGAAGAAAGCAAGAGACAATGTATCCAGTAATTATTTAAAATAGAATAATTTATTACATTCAAATTCTTCAAATACTTAAGTAAATGTAACATGTAGAAGTATTCCCTTACAAATAAAAGTCCTGCATTCAATTACAAAGTACAAAAATGTCATCATAAGCAAAAGTACTTCATATGCAGAAAGATGGCTAGTTTGAGGTACATATTCTCATGTATTACACATTAGAGTTGTTACAGAAACATGAATGTTAAAACTGTTTTAGTGCTGGTCGAGGTCTCAATGTAAATTTTCATTTGTCACTACAAACTCAGCGCTGGAATGGAAATACTTTTACTGCAGTTTTGAGGTACTATGTTACTATCTACATGTTATTTGACAGTTTTACAAACTAATTACTTTCTAAATTGAGATTTTTGTTCAACTTAACTATTAGAGTTAAGAGTATTTACAGTGTAGTATTAATACTTTTACTGAAGTACTTCAGTACTTCCTCCACCTCTGAATCAGTGAACATTACAGGGACATGAAGAAAAAACACCACAGAAGAAGATTTAAAAAAAGGCTGTAGTGGTCTGGAAAAATTAGAGAGCATAAACAACACGTGCGCACGCACGCACGCACGCACGCACGCACGCACACACTCACCTTGCGGGAATTCCTTAATCGTTGGAATCGATGAGCTTCTCTTATCAGCGTGATCACCGACGTACCGTTTTTGTGTGTGTGTGTGTTTGTGTGTGTGCGACCGAGCAATTACCTGCGGTCACCCAACACGTTGCCATGGTAACGCCCCCCGCTACGCTGCAGGCAGCGCTACAGCGTGACGTCAGCACGTGGTCGAACATCAGACGCTGCGGAGTCTGGACGCTGTTTATAAAACGTAAGGCCACTTAAAGGAGTTTAAACTGTAAATTAATAAACAGATAAGTCACTGCACTGAAATGACTGCATGTTTCTACCAAGTTTAAGTCTGAGAACAAATGAAATTGTCTTCTTCTAATCTTTGTTTTTTTTTTTGTTTTTTTTTTACATTTTGGAAGTGGAATTAGCAGTTAGCAAACAAGCTGTAACAAGCTAACACTAACTTCCTGTAACTGCATGACTATATCATTTTTTGTGTACATATTTATTTTTTTGCACTCATTTTATCAGTGCTAATATATGCTGACATTATTAATTTCATTTGATGCGATTTCTATGTTGTATATTTTTGTTTTTATACACCGTACATATTGTACATTCTGTATACTTTTGGCCCATCTGCGGCATTGTTTTTGTTTTTTAGTACTTGCTTACTGTAACAACTTAATTTCCCCTGTGAGATCAATAAAGTCTTATTTTAATTTTTACACATGAACACAAATCACTGACTGTATGAAGTGGAGTTATTAAAAGTGGTACACTCACTCCATCGCTAACACAGTAATGTCATATTATTCATGCAGTAATGAAAGTTTAAACACTACATGAATCTTTGTCTTACATTTAAAATCAAACCTAAAATATGGTTAAAATTCACCCACATATTGAGCTCATCAGTGATGCGTTCAATGCCCTCCACTGGTCTGATTGTATTGTATTGGTTTAATGCTGTGAGGACAAAGTGTTGGGACACATCTGCTTCACTTTCTGGCCTCCACAGCTCCTCTACCGCCACCTGCTGCCACGGCTGATGTACTGCACAATTGACGGTACTTTCAGAGGCTGCAGTTTGTGATGCTGCAGAGTTGTATTACATGTGTTTAAAATAGATTTCTTCCACCACATTTACAGACCAGAAACACATCTAAAAGGTTACTAGAAAAGGTTTTAATGAAAAAATAGTTATTTACAGTGAGTGTACATCAATGATAACGAAACAGTTTGAAAATCAGCAACATAATCTGTGTGTTAATCTGAATTTTCTGCCAGTTTTCTGATTTCCTCCAGCAGTTCTGAGAAAGACGGCCGTCCATCAGGCCTCTGCACCGCCAACCACCACCGAAGAAGAGCGGATGAACAGGAGGAGACCAGGAGGGTTTGAGGTGAAGGGGAGGAAAAAAAGAGGATGAAGAAGATGTGATGCCATGTTGAACACAATGTGTGATCATCATCAGAATGAAGTACAACAGGACAAAGCTGCATTCAGGACAGAGATTGAACTGAACTGGTTAAACTGGATCAGCTCCGTTTCTGCTTTAAGGTTCTCATCAGAACCTTTAAGTGATGTTTCTGGAACTTTCAGCCATTTTCTCCAGACAAAGTGAATCTTTCTTCAGCTGTGTTAGCTGTAAGCTAGCTAGCAACGGACACACCGACATGTCCGTGTGTTTGTGTTCAGATCAGCCTTTTCCCTCATCCCACAACTCAGGATGGAGCGAGGTTCACCACAGTGTGAGCACATGATTGGATGAAGGAGATGAACACATGGACTCAGAGACACATGATCACATGATGAGCTGTTCAACAAAAGAGGAAAACGTGGCTGAAAGCTCCAGGAGCACTGAGGAAGAGGAAAACTTGGCTCAGCTGAGTTCGGTTACATCCCTGATATGTCCTCACTGAATGAATGAATGAGTGAATGAATGAATGAGTGAATGCATGAGTGGCGTCTCAGTGAGTACCTCGTGCCAGCAGCGGTACATGATGGCGTACAGCGGCTGCGAGGCGCGGTGCGGCCGGTACAGCCGCACTCCTCTGGTGATGTCGTTAACCACGTCCAGGTTGGTGCAGTTTTCAAACGGAGTGCGACCGTCCGAGTAGATCTCCCACATCACCACACCTGCACACGCAACACAAACACACATCCATATATTTGATCTATTTTCATTTGTTCCTGTTGAATCTGTTTCTCAGACTCTATTGAAGTCTGTCCAAAAAGAAACCCGGATTTGCTGCCCCAAAGGTGATTTCTGAATTTTTTACTGTATAATACACAAGAATTGCTGGTGGGAACGAGCCGGTGGTGCAGTGAGTCTGTGGATCCTCACCGAACGACCAGATGTCGGACTTGCTGCTGTATTTGCTGTAGTGGAGAACTTCAGGCGGAGACCACTTCACTGGGAACTTAGCACCACTAGAACTGGTGTACTGGTTGTCTAGAACGTACCTGCCAACGTGAACATGGAGTCAAAAGAACAGAGCAGCAGGAGCACAGCTTTGTTTATTTGAGAAGGTCAATACTGACCTTAAATATCTCCCTTAAATATAAAACCCAGCTGCCAGTTAGCTTAGCTTAGTCCAAAGACTGAGAACAAGGGGAAACAGCTAGCCTGGATCTGTTAATGTATCTGTAACTTGCTTTTTCAGTCTGTTCAAAAACAAAATTTAAGACCTACAATTTGCAGTTTTGCAGGGTGATGTGTTGCAGATTATTTATAAAATAAGATAAGCTATGCTAAGCTAAGCTAAGCTAACCAGCTGCTGGCTGCGACAGATATATGAAAATTTCCGCTCTCTCTTCCCAAAATGTCGAACTGTTCCTTTGAAGCTTGAAAGTCGGTGGCGTGTACCTGGTCATCCCAAAGTCGCTGACCTTCACCACGTTGTGCTCATTAACCAGACAGTTCCTGGCCGCCTGGAAAAGAGAAAACCAGAAACTTTAGACAGATGAAAAGTACACAGAATTACATAAATAATCCTTAAATATACACACTTAGACATTTGATTTAAAGGTGGTTTCCACAGGGCTGCAGAAACAGCTCTGCTAAGCTAGGCTAGTTAGCTTTTAGCAGGACTACATTCCGGTAGTATATCAAGCTTAATTCTTGAGGTGTTGGAGCATGAAAATTTAGTTTAACTCCAGGAAACAGGAAAAAGGGGGTAAATTAGCTGTAGCAACAGCTAGCAGCTAGCATGTTTTGTGGTAAGATGTCAAAAGATTCACTGACGGATGAAGTGTTTCTGCGTGGGTTGAAGAAATTGTTGGATGAGCTGTAAAAAGCATCGTCGCACGGCTGAAAACAGACCCACCAGGTCTCTGTGGATGAAACTATGCGCCTCCAGGTACTCCATCCCCTCACAGACGTCCTGGCACATGGACAGAAGCCACGCCTCCGTCAGGCCCCGCCCCCTCTGCCGCAGGAAGTTCAGCAGGCAGCCGTTCTCCATGAACTCGGCCACGATCAGCAGGGGGCGCTGCTGCAAGCAAACGCCGTACAGCTGAACCAGTTTCGGGTGGCAAAGCCTCCTGGGAGACGCAACAAACACAGTTTCACTTTCTCGTGTCGACAACAAGGAAGCTTCTGTGCTCCCTCCTTCCTCTCTGTCTACTCGTATCCTCCCGTCTCGCCTCCCTCCTCCTTACATCATGACCTTGGCCTCCTCGATGAAGTCCTCCTCGTACATGGCTCCCTCCCTGATGGCCTTGATGGCGACTCTCTGCTGAGCTCTCCACTTGCCGAGCTTCACCAGACCGAACTGACCGCTGCCCAGCTCCTTCATGAAGGTCAGCTCGCTGGGGTTGATCTCCCACGTCTCTATGGGAGGGACGCAGAGAGGAGGAGGAGGGGCAGGAGGAAGAGAGACACAGTACAAACAGAGGGAGGAGAAACACAAGTTAGGTCTGCAATGACTTTTTCTTTATTTGTCCGCTCGTGTGTCATGAGAAAATAACTTAATTCAAGACGTGTGCGTCACCTCGTGAAGTGACATAACGCAGCTTCAACTAAATGTCTGTTTGTGTGTGTTTATTTACTCACCTGAGCTGAATCCTGACGTGGCAGGTGTACACCTTCCCATTGGCCCCACTGCATACCGCAACCTGGTCACCAGACCTACACACACACACACACACACACACACACACACACACACACACACACACACACACACACACACACACACACACACACACACACACACACACACACACACACCAAACCTCATCAAATGAAGCGTGCAGCTCAGTCGTCTCCATCGTCGCCTGCACAGAGCGTGGGATTGGATGTACCTGCTGCGTTGTGCTCATGGTAGTGTATGACATCAGGTATGGACTTGAAGGTGTGTTTCTCAGCCAAGAAAAACTGTCCAGTGTCACTTATTTTGATCTGGTAATGCCTGATGTCCCCGTTAGCACTGCAGACGTACACAAGCAGAGAAGTGAGAAGTTCAGTTTGCAGGTAAGAGTCGATCACCTGTGTCCTCAGGTGTGACATGAATCACCTTAATGTTTTGGTGTAGACGGAGACGGTGTAGACTCCCTTCTGACTGGACTCTCGCACCACGAACCCGCCCTCTTTGTCCTGAAAACCACCAGAAAGACTTCAGCGGATCTACGTAAGATTCGGCTGATGACTGAAGCAGAGTGACAGACAGGTGGACAGACAGGTGGACAGACAGACAGGTACCTCCTGTCTCAGCAGCTGCTCAGCTTCTGTCCTGGTGACGTTCTTGCAGTACCACCTGCAGGCAGGAGAACAAGCCAAAGTTTAACTGTTTGATCATTGAACATCACAGTTGATGTGTTTGATAAAAAGAATAAGACGTGTACGAAACTCACGGGTTCGCCTCGATCCTGTTCTTCTCTGTCACGTAGTTGCTGGGGATGAAGCCTTTATTCCTGACAGAAACAAGCAGAGAGGCGACATGAACGACCACCCCGACCTTTCCTACGCTGGAATTTGGAGTTTTTGTGCGACTACTTCTGTAACTTTCCAAAACTGAAAATCTGACATTCACGCCTGTTTAGGAAGAGCAGCGTTTTGAGCTATGCTAACATGCGGACGTTAAGCAGGTATAATGATTACCATGGGCATCATCTTAGTTTACCTCGTGAGCATGCTAGCTTTGGCTGATTACACTAAACACAAAGTCCAGCTGAGACTGAGCTGACCTGATGGTGGCGCCAGAGGACAAACAGTTCATGCTGAGGGGAACATGAATGTCTGAACCATGTTTCATGGTAACTCATCCAATACCTGAGACATTTCATTAGTTACGTTTGAGAAGACAAACCTGAACCCGTGTCCGCTGCAGTCCGTCGACAAACAGAAAAAATACATTTGTGTTGTTTCGTATTGAATATTTTGAATTTGACCGACCCGTGTTTGTCCTGCGCTCGCCACCACAGCTGGTCCTGTTTGTGGAGGATGATGTACTCTTCCCCCTGTGGACACCACACACTGCGTCATCACACATCTGCTGCTGCTGCGTGTGTGTGTGTGTGTGTGTGTGTGTGTGTGTGTGTGTGTGTGAGCGAGCACCTGTTTGAGTGTGAGGTCAGTGTCCTCCTTCGCTTTGAAGTCATACATGGCGACAACACTTAGCAACCCCTCACCATCACCATCCTCATGCTCAGGAGGGGGGAGGGGGAGCTTCCTCCTCGACCTCTCGACCTGAGAGAGAGAAAATAACAAAATGAATAACACACACACACACACACACACACACACACACACACACACACACACACACACACACACACACACACACACACACACACACACACACACACACACACACACACACACACACACACACACACACACACACACACTCTTACCCGGCGGGCTTGGCCTGGGTATCGCCGGCTCTGGAAACACAGGGAGGTGTTTCCCTCCAGCTCCATGCGGGCGCTGAACTCCCTGAAATTGATCGATCAATACATATTTGCCGTCACACATTCGGCCTGAATAATAACTAACATCTGAGATCTCTGTGATTTCCTTCCATTTTCATTTTAAGGACACTTGGAAAACATTTGTCATGACACTGCTGCAGACAGATCATCCAGGCTGTGATGCCTGCTCTGAGTGTTTTAGCTATGCTAACAGCTACGGAAGTTATTCTGCCAGTGAGACGCCAACAGCAGGTCAAAATCTTCATTTGTTCATTAATTTATGATCAAATTCCTCCGAAAGTAACGGCATTCCCATCAGCCTCAGCTGTACATGCTGTTCAGTGCTGATTAGCAAACGTTAGCATGCTAACACCCTTAACTAAAACACTGAGCACGCCAACATTAGCTCACAGCAGGTGCAGCCTCACAGATGAGTAACTTCACCCTGAATTTGCATGAAATAACAAAAAAAACTGCTCACTCACGTGTGTGGTTGAGGTGTGGCTCAGTGCTAACGTTAGCTCTTTAATGTAAAAACCTCGCTGACTGACTCATTTTGGCTCAACTTCAAACTCCTGAGAAACCGAATCCACTGAATCAAAACTGAATGGCTTTGCTGTTTGGATTTGAATGGAAGTGAATGAGCCTCACATGTTGTGCTGAACCGGTTTAACGTGTCATTTAAAACAGATTATTTTTCAGGGAAATAACAGAGCTGCTGAGGGAAAGTTGGTTGTCGTCACCGGAGCCTCTGAAACAGATCGTACCTGGTCTGCACGGCGCAGCAGCAGCAGCAGAACACCGAGTGGATGGAGTGATCTGGAAGTTAGCATGATGAAGACGTGTTAACACAGTGTCTGCTTCACGGTAAAACAGCAAAAAAACAGAAACATCAGTGAAACTTTGACACTCTTCATCCTCATTGATCGTCTTTTCAGGGCGAAGCAACCTTTCATCAGAAAGAACGAGCTCTGGGCGACCTTTGGTGTCATTTTTGACATTTTATGGACAAAAGTGTGAAAAAAAAAAAGTATTAATCAAAAAATTGATGAACTCATTAACGAAACTCCGGTTTTACTATTTCATGAAGGTCAAAGGTCACTAAAGCATCAGAAATGATAAATAACAGCTTTGAACGGGGCGACAAACTTTGACGCTCACGTTGTTGTGACTACATGTGACAACAGGTTACGACCCGGCGTGATGCTAACGTTGTTATTGATGTATTGATTGACAGGATCAATAAAGGCAGGGCTGATGGAGTTAAACAGTTTGATCGCTCTCAGTCTTATTGCTTCTGAGTTTTGTTTTAGTTGAGCTCTCTTTGTGGCTTCGAGTAGGAGGTCTTTGTCAGGAAGTGTAGTTTCCTTTTCTACAGAACTAACACTCTTTCTTTCAGAGAGTGTGTGTGTGTGTGTGTGTGTGTGTGTGTGTGTGTGTGTGTGTGTGTGTGTGGGCGAATGTAGACAGGTGTGTGCGGGTCATTTTCTCACCAACTGTGTGCGTCTGTGTGCTGCATATTTTCCTGTTTCTCTTTGTGTGTCTGAGTCAGATGGTGGTGAAGAAAACACACACACACACACACACACACACACACACACACACACACACACACACACACACACACACACACACACACACACACACACACACACTCGGCAAGCCACTAAGGGTCATGTGATTCAAAGGTGACTTCCAAAATAAAAGCGCCCCCTCCGGAGCGTCGTCGATGCCATGAGGAGCGATGAACTCCTCTGGTGGTTTGTGGTGAACCGACATCCCGTCAACACACTTCCTCTGGTGCTTTTCTAACCCAGAAGTTCCTTCCTCCTCAGGCAGATTAAAAACTTTGGGTTTTTGGACAAATGAAGACAAACGTATAAACTTCTTCACACTGAATCTGTATCAAACTGCGATACGGACACAAGGAAATCCAAAACAGGATTTCATGGTTTGAACTTGGGGAGTGAGATAAGTGAACCTCCAGAGGTTGACTTGAAGGTACTTTACTTAAATTTCATGCTGCATCAGAGGGAGATGTTCCACTTTCCGGAGTCTGCAGATTAATGTTCATGTAAAACAGTTGGTGTACGATGCACAGCGTGCTTTAAAAGGTCCTCATACAGCATTCAATGACAGGTAAGGCTTTAGTTTTACAGGAGGGGCTTCAGGCAGCGTTTAGGCAGCAGCAACGGCCTCGATGCTCCATCACTACGGTGGCCTTGAGGTGAACATGTGGGACTGCCAGCACATTTAGCGTATTTGACCAGTAAGGGTGAGAATTTCTAACTCTGACATGCAACGAGCAGCCGGCGCAGAGATCTGAGGTTAGGGCTGATGCGACAGCGTCGCCTGACCCGTTGACTCGTCAGAATTGCGGCCTGCAGACGCTCGAGTGCAGATGTACAGAGTGAGATAAGAGTGTGTTAAAGTCGACACTGAGAGAGGAGATAAAAGCATGTATGAACACCTCTCGTTCTGCAGTTAAAGCTACAGATGACTTATAAACCATGGGTTATATTATATATATAAAACCTGACTTCCAGCTGTTACCTGTATCACTCCAGGAATGAAGAACAATTGGTCTATTTGTCCTGCTGATCCTTTTGTGTAAAAGTCTGGCTTGGTGATGACGGGTGGGCTGGGTGGGTTAGATAACGTTTTTTGTCATGTGTTGTTCTTATTTTCTCCCGATTGTGCATGGACAGGATTATCCTTCTCGACCGAACTTGATTTTGTATTTTACAAACTTCCTGTCAACGTTCTACACTTGTACCATATATTTGTGAAAAAAACTCAAAAATATCTTTAAAAAAAACCTTGAACTTGAAAACCCGATGTCTCTCAGGCAAGTTTGGAGTTAAAAGAAGCATCTTTTTTACTCTGTTTGCTAAATGTAGACGTCCACGTTTGAAATGGACACATAGACATCTTCAGGAAGTGGAACTCACACTGAGCCTAACGCTATGTCTGTGTGTTCAGGTTTGACGGAGCAAAGACTTGGAGGAAGGAATTCAATCTGTGTCTTCTCTCTACACCCTGGATGCAAATTTATGAATCTGACAACGGCGAAGGAACGACCCACCTTCTTCAGGCGCTGATTGGCTTGCCCGTTTTTTCTTAACCTAACCCTAACCAATCATCACTCCTCATGGCCAAACCTAACCAATGAAGGCAACATGTACTAGCCAGTTAGAGGCAGAGAAGGGCAGTCATCCCGCCCCCACAATTTAGCCCCTGAGTTAGGGTCAGTGCTATAGGGTGAGGGTTATAAGGTTATAGGGTTAGGGCTATAGGGTCAGCATGCCTCACAATTTGAAGACATCTCCCTTAAACTAATAGATGTGTACTTACTTCCTCAAACATATTTCCTTTTCAGCCACGCTAGCAGCTCGAGGGACACAAATGTCTCAACAGCTACTGGATGTATTGGATTGAAACTCGATGCCATGATCCTCTCAGGACGAGTCGTCATAACTTTGGTGATCCTTAAACTTTTCGTCAGGTCAGAGTTTGAATTTGTTGAAATTTTTATATGAACAAATTTCTGCTGAACTAAGGACGTTCAGCCTCAGCTGTACTTTGTATTCAACATGCGAAGTACGCAAATGTTAGCATGCTAACAAAAAAAAACAAACAATGCTATATTTGCCATGCTAGCAGTCATTATGAGCATACTGCCATGGTAGCATTAGCAATTAGCTAAGTGTCTAAGTACAGTACAGCCTGACAGAGCTGCTAGCATGGATGTAGACTGTCACTCAGATTTTTAAGTAAGCAGATGCTAAACTCTGACTAAAACATGACAAAAATGGACTAAAATTAATGCAAAGCGGCTCTGAAAGAGGCTGTTTGGCTTTAAAGGGACACTTCAGACTTCCTGTCTGGGTCACTGTCCCTTTGTGCCAGTGAGACAAACAGAAGTGAAAGCGCTAACTGTTTCTACGCAGTCAGCAGATCAGAGGTGAGGACAGGTGCTTCTCTGGAGCTCTCAGCCTCATTCCACCTCTCTGCACGTCACGTTAAAACGATACCAAACGTCTGTTGTTGTTGTTGTTGTTGTTGTTGTTGTTGTTGTTGTTGTCGTTTCATCCTGAATGACGACTCAAAGCAAACCGTCACTGCTGAATCTCGTACTGGTCTAATTTTCCTGATCTTTGTGGTTTTAGCTGCAGATTTAGTTGCTGAATTGACAGTAAATTTAAGGGAAATAATGAGTTTTCTGAGGATGTGAACCAGCAGGCAGCCTTTCACTCACACTGATGTAACCACTGTTTACTTCACCTCCTTATAAATCTCTCTGACAGACGTACACTGCACATGTTGACATTTTAACGGACCGAGGTTCATCTGACTGCTGATTTTGTCTCATCTCCACTGTGAATGTTTTCTCTGTTGACTCGGTGCACTCAGCAGTTTATTCCCACTTTTCACAGATAAACTGGGCTGAAGTTCACGTTTCTCACGTCATGCTCAAAGCGTCGGCTTGTTGAATTGATGCTTAGTTTTCGTCTGCTGTATCCTGCCGCTGCTTCAAAAGGAAGAACGTTTGTGTTTCGTGTCACGACTTTCTCCACAAAAGCTTGATGTGTTTGTCAAAACCAGTTTAATCTGCTCATTCTGTACAGTAGCTGAAGGTACTTACTTGCGTGAATCATGATTGTTTGTCTTTACGTCTCCTCTTCTTCCTCGTCTTCTCTTTCTCCCTCCTCCTCCCCCTCCTCCTCCTCTTCTTCTATCACTGCTGTGCCTCCAGCTTTTCGTCTTGAGCTCAAGTTTTTATGGTCAGCAATAAGTTCTCTGTGATCAGCTGTGTTGACGAGGCCGATATGATGCCACAGGTTAGGAAACCTTAAAAGAGTTGATCGACGGAGACAAAAGGAGAGAGATGAAGAAAAGGAGAGAGAGAAAGAGAGAGAGAGAGAGAGAGAGAGAGAGAGAGAGAGAGAGAGAGAGAGAGAGAGAGAGAGGCAGGTGGGTGGAGGAAGTAGAAAAGGTGACAAAGAGAGGTGAAGGAGAGAAGACGAGAGAGGACAAGGGCAGAAAGAAGAAGACAGATATTATACCACGTCTGTCTTTGTCTGCTTCAGCCACGCCGATAAAGTTTGATTTGAAAACATTCAATTGTTCATACGTTCAGTGTTCAGAGAGAGATGAAGACAAAGAGATGGAGAGGAAATGAAAGAATGACGTAAAACGAAACCACAAAGCATCCGTCTCTGTGAATAACTCCAGGAAGAACACTCATTCTCACATGCATGCGCACACACACACACACACACACACACACACACACACACACACACACACTTCAAGTCATAATACAAAAATGAACTCCTGTTTCGTACCTCGTTAGATCTTTATCACCATAACCACGGCAGCACTGTGAGGCTGCGGTGCTCTGCGCTAAAGGCTAACATCAGCATGCTAACATGCTCACAGTGACAGTGCTAACATGCTAATGTTTAGCAGGCATGATGATGGAGGCCAGATGAAGACTGCGAGGTTCAGCTCGGAGAGGTTCTTGGTTAGGTCCACCATGAGGGACAAATCAGAGACAGTGGCGATGGCTGAGTTTGACCGTGTCCAGCGCTAACAACTCCCCAGCAGCAACAAGGCTCTTCTTCACTAATTCTCCTTCTGGATGAGGTTTTAGCTGCTTAGTTGTTAGCTATTAGCTATTTTTTGTAATTATGATTTGCCTCGTGGGTGGGTTAAGCGGTCTCGTGGGTCGTACACGGCCTGGAGGCTCCAGGGTTGTCCTAGCCTACCTTTTTGGATTGGCTACAGGAGGTGAAAACGTTAGTTTTAGCCTATAACCAGAGTGCTTTGGATTATCTTTAGCTAACGTTAGTAGCTACAGTATCACGTTGAAACTGTTAGCCAAAGTCAGAGCTAATTCCTGCGACTGTTCGGAATCTTTAGGAATTTAACCACATTTCAGGTCGCGTCCGATGGTGAATGTGGACGATAAAGCAATAAATTCTTAGGCTTGTTATACTGACGGAGCAGGCGTGACAGGCGTCAGTGCCTACATGTACCACAATGCACTGCACAGGAGCCTCTGACGCCAAATCCTTCCAAAACCAGGCCAGCTTGTGGAGGTGGAGGTGGCTGCGTGCAAAAAGTTAGAAAGATGTCTCAAATACTTCACTCTTCTCTCAGAAAATCGCTGTCAACGAGACATTCCTTGACGTATGGAGGAAGCATCAGATATGACGAGAACACAGGGTCCATATTCATGGGGAAATGTTTTGGTTTACTTCACCGGCCGTGGTGAATGGATCCAAACTGTCATCCTAAGATGTCACAACATGTTGAATAAGATTTCCCTCCCTCACACGGGCGCACAACACCAGCTGATTTCGGCTGTTTGTATCAGGGTTGGCTTCAATTAGCTGCATGTCAATTCTTCCTACTATCACTAATTTTACTTTTACCAACAGCACCTCCGCTGCTGCTGCTGCTTCTAAAAATACTAACAGTGATGCATCAGAGTGATGAACTGTGTCCCCGCAGGAAGTTTCAAGTCTCTGCTAGCAGATTTTCTAAGAAAAGAAGTGAAAAGCAGCTGCTGGCCGGCGTTAAAGAGGCGATCCGAGCAGGAGGTCGACTGTAGGCGACGCCCAGCTCGGCCGCTTTGGATTCGAGCTGAAACGGCTGAAAGGCTCCGGCTCTGATCTGGACTCCCGCCGCAGATCAGCTGAGTGTGACTGAACTCGAAGGTTTCAGAGGACACTCTCACTTTCAGTGTCTCCCCCCCCCCCACACACACACACCTGAACCCTCAAATGTGCTCACTTTCCAAATTTGACCTGTCTGTCCCCTCTGTCTTCAAGTGTTTGTGTGTATGTACAAACATGTCCTCACCCTCCCACACACACACACACACACACACACACACACACACACACACACACACAGTTTGATGTTGCAGCTGCACATATTCAATATTTTTCCACTCAGCTCTGTGAATGATTTGACAGTCAAATGATCTCAAACATCACTGACCTCCCTCTGTCACACACGCGCGCACTTCCTCCCCTACAGGTTTGCCCGCACTGTGTGCGCGCATGTTTGTGTGTGTGTGTGTGTGTGTGTGTGTGTGTGTGTGTGTGTGTGTGTGTGTGTGTGTGTGTGTGTGTGTGTGTGTGTGTGGGCTGGCTGTGTGTGTGTGACCGCCTCCCTCTCCTCACTTCCTGAATCCCTCTTTTCTCAGTCGCAGTGTCATGGGGGACAGACGCGCTGGACTGAAGGCAGACAGGGACACGGAGACTGAAGGTGAGACAAACACTTCTCTGACTTTATTTCTCTTTTTTTCTGCCGCTTTAACTGCGCCGCGGCGCCGCGTGAGGAAGTCGCGGAGCGTCAGGCTTGACCGCACAGAGACAAACTGCTGCAGCTTTACTGACTGCAGCTTCTGTACAACACCACCTTTTACACGACAGACAGACAGAAGACAGACAAAGTACAAGTTACTGAAGTAATACTGCTGGAATGTACTTCACAGGGACAGAAGAGGAGACAAAACAACTTGAAGTGGGACAAAGTGTCTCACAGACACCGTGAGATTCAATAATCACGTATTTAATGAACCCTCCTGTGTTTCATGTGATAAATATGTATGTTTGTCACGTCAATCACGCTGAAATGAAGCCGATTCACCTGAGAACAGGTGCGCGGGACGCAGGTAGCGCGCGCATGTCTTTTCGCTTCCTTCTGCTGCGTTCACGTTCTGTCGGAAACACGGACGACACGCTAAAATGCCAATGAGTCTGTGCTCTGCAGCGCTGGAAGAAGTACTCCGAGGGTTCACTGTAGTAAAAGTTGCAGTGAACAGTGTAGAAGTACTGCGCCACAGGAGTGCTGCATTGAAACCTTCAGTGAAAGTATGGAAATGCTAACAGCAAACATGCTCGAAGAATCAAGACGTAGAAGTACTTTCACAGTAATATACGTCACATCTCTGGATCGTAATTAATGTGTTCATCACTTGAATGTTGCAGCTGAAGCTAATTTCACCGACTTCATGTACTGAAGGGTAGTTTCATCCAAAAGACACCAGAAATTATATTTTCAATTAAACATCTGAATCTGTAAACTAACTGCACAAATCAAATAAGTGCAATGGAGTAAAAGTACAACACTGGCTTTCAAAATGTAATGGAGTACTGAAATAGGAAATACTCAAAGTACCTCAGAATTGTATCAATACTAAAATCCAGATATTCGTGTTTTATTTATTCTTCGTTCTGATGAACCAGTTGTAGATTGTTGTAGTATTTGTACGCAGTATTCAGTCGTACATGTATTTGAAACCTATAACCTCACAGAATAATGCATTTGTCAGTTCGTATTATATAAGACCAGTGAGTGACCCTCTGCATCTGACGCAGGCTTCACATTGTACTTTGTACTCCATTACATTCGTCTGACAGCTTTAGTTACCGTGAAAACCTCGTACCTCCAGATGCGTTGAGTGTTAGTGCTGAACTGAAGGATGAAGAGTTCCTTCATGTCTTCTTCAGCTAAATAAACTCTTTAAAAAGCCTCTTGGATCAGCTGAAAAAGCTTCGTCAGAAAGCTGAAAACAACCTGTTTTTCTGAGCTTGTCAGACTTTTTGGAGATACGTGGTTCTCACAGGACGACCGCGCTGCAAACAGGATGATCATGAGAGCCTCGTGAGTGAAGCACAACAATAACGTTTTGAGCCAGACAGCCAAAAACGTGCTGAAAGACTCCAAAGAGCTGATGAACGAATGAATGAATGAATGAATGAAAACCTGCGCGTCTCTCCTCAGCTCAGCTCCAGCCCGCCTCGTTCTGACCACATCCACCAATGGGCTGAGGCCGTGGGCGGGGCCAGGATGAGTGCAGAGCTGCTGTTGGAGGAGACGCTCATCAAGCGTTCGCAGCAGAAGAAGAGAACGTCGCCACTGAACTACAAAGAGAGACTGTTTGTCCTCACAAAGAGCAGACTGACATACTACGATGGACGAGCGGAGGTCGGCTTTGTCTCACCAGCTCTTCTTCTTTACCTTTCAGTTCAGGGTTAGCTGTTATTTATGAACCCTTCATGCCTGTCTGTTAAATATGAAGCCACAGTCAGTTAGCTTAGCATAAAGAAACAGTGGAAAACAGCTGGCTGGGCTCTGTGTGGAAGCCACTGCGACACATAACCGCAGTGAAACCACATCTTGTCATTTTTAGACTTCAGTTGTTGTATTAATGAAACAAACATCAATAAGCTTTAGAGGTGCTGGTAGGTGGACTTTGTCACCTTTGGACAGGTCTTGTTCTTTAGGCAAAGCTAACCAGCTTCCATCACAGATTCAGAAGCAAAACACAAAGTTTAAGTTTAAGTAAGTAAAAAAACGTCGTTTTAGTTTATGACAGTGTTTTTCATTCAATTTTCACAATAAGAGCACGACACCCACAAGTCTGTTATCACAGCGATAATCAGGTCACATCCACGGCTGAACGAAATCTCAGTTTGTTCTAGGTTTCTTATCAAAACCACCTCTGATCTGATAAACTGCAGCGAACTCTGCTTCAGGACAAAACGTTCACGAAAACGGCAAAAAGAAATAAAACATGTTGTTTCCGTCCACAGAAGAAGTGCAGGAGAGGCTCGATCGAGCTGAGCCGCATCAGGTGTGCAGAGATCGTCAAGAATGGAGGAGGAATCATCCCCTGCCAGAACAAATACCCCTTTCAGGTACAAATACAGCTAATGTACTGCACTCATGTGAAGCTGCTCAGCAGGATATTCTGGTTTAATACCACTGGAGTCTTTTATTCTGTAGATTTGGCCTTTATGTTAATTGGTTATGATCATTAAAAGAGGTCAAGAAAGTCCACAAACTTATTTGGAATAGAAAACAAAAAGGTGGGCAGTAAATTTGACCCACTGGACTTTCCGTAGTTGTGTAGATTATATCGGATTTTTCAGTTTTACCTCCAAAAAAAGTGGTTTAGATGATCTGGATCAGAGTTTTCAAAGGGGCATCGGACATTGCACTGGGCAATGTTTACAGGATGTATAATGTTGCCTTGGATTCAATTAGTTAGCTGAATCAATTAAAAGCAGCTCCTGTTCCTGCGCTCATGGTCGAACAGACAAGGATCACTGAATCACTTTGAGACTGAAGAAAACTTCTTCTGCAGAAAGTTCTGCAGGAAGAAGAGGTGTGTTTTGTCTTTATTTCTGATGGATTAATTGATGTTTTTGATGACGATGTGCTGTGATCTCATAGACGTTAAACCAGCACAGAGCGTCTTTAAACGGTGAAACGCTGCCGGTATCTTTGCTGCTCTTTACACACCATCCTCACCTCTTTCCACGCTCCCCTGTGTGTTTGTGTACAGGTGGTGTACGACACCAACACCCTCTACATATTCGCCCCGAGTCACGACAGCAGGAGTGTGTGGGTCCAGAGCCTCAAAGAGGGTGAGTGTCTGTTCTGCTCTGTGGAAGAAGACGGCCTGCACAGGTGTACACGTGACGCACCACACCCACAGTTTCTGATCTGAACTCTGAGCAAAGAGGTTTTGACACTTTAAACCACACGTCTGAAACTGGTATTCACACACGGGCCAAAGCTCCCAGCAGCCCCTGCTGTTTCCACTGCTCGACAAAGTTCCCATGCATCCCCTCTGTTTGTGACATTTCACCTGAGACGTGGTGTTGAGACAGGTGAGACTTAAACTCTGTGAGGACTCATTCATTCGTTATCTCTGAAATCAGCAAACACACTAACTGCAGAACTTGCCTTAAAATCTTCATGTTTTTAGGTTTTCTTCAGTATTAAAGCGATTCTTTGATAATTGTCTGTACGTCCATGAATACACCACAAACAGGAGCTAATTCAGCTCTGCTAATGGTGCCAGTTTGACAAAATGCAAACAACTTACTAGCTAAAGCTGATTAAGATTAACAGCCGCCGGTTACAAATGAGAAACCGGCTTTCGTCCATCTCAGTCCAGCTCGAGGTTCAACAGTTCTATGAGTCCTCCAAAAGGCTCAAGCTTGAACCTAAAGCTAACATTTTAGCATCTTTCAGCTCAGTGTTTTGGTTTTCCAGCCGTCACTCTTGCTGTTTGGTTCACTCTCTCGGCTCTCATAACATTTGCAAATGCAGAAATCTCAATCTCAGAATTCTCTACTTTAAAGTATTTACGTGAAAAAGTATTTAAGTATTGTAATCTTTTTGTGTGTTCAACGTGGAAATACATCAGCTTTCTTTCACGTGAGCCACACAAATATAAATAAACTATATAAATAAAGTTTGATTTGATTTGATTTGATTTGATTTGACAAATGACGACTCATCAAAAAGTTGCTGGATCTCGGGGAAACTGTTATTCCAGAATACAGATTCCTGTTCACGCGTGACCTCGACTCATGTCTGTCCGCAGAGATCAAAGACAACCCGACGGTCCTGGCCAAGTTCCACCCTCAGTTCTGGCAGGAAGGATCGTGGCTCTGCTGTCGCCAGGCGGAAAAACAGGCTCCAGGCTGCTTGGAGTACAACCTCTTTGGAGACAGTAAGAAACACACGACCCACAGCGCTCGACCGCCGCACGGCGTCACTGAGCACTTTACAGGAATTCTACCATGGTTAGCGCTCCAAGTATTACAAGAATTCAGAACAGTGAAGAATCAATACTACGGTGTCATAATACTGTAAAAATACTACCAAACTTCACCTGCCTGCAGTGCTTTTTAGCCTTTTTTAGCTCCTAGCTTTGGTCCTTAAGCTTCACACTGACAGTATGGAAGTACACACAGTGTCAAGAGCACTTCAGGTACTTTTTGTAGTAATTTGGGTGCAGTTACATTGTGGCTCTAAATTATAAATGCATTAATGTTTAAAGAGTGTTTTAGGGGGCCTGATAGAGCTGAAGCCTGACTAGTTTGTGTATGTTTGAACAGTTACACCTCCAGTACCTCAGTAAACTCAAGAATGAAACAATTTAGAAAATATAGACTGCAGTACTAATACCATTTATAGTAAGTAAGCAGATATTCCAGCTATCAGATAAATGTGTTTCAGTCTCAAACCAGAAAAGTGACAGAAACAAAAGTACCCTGTGGAAATACTGAAGTACAGCACATCAAACCTGTAATGTACACAAAGTACAGGACAGCAGTGGAAGTATTTGGGTAAATGTACTTCATCAGCAGTAATATAGAGTTTCTTGGTTTGTATTAAATACAACAGAACATGTAAAAACAGCAGAGTGATCCTTCACTGATGTTTAAATACTAGGTGTTGGTCCTTGAGTGTGGATATTTTTTACAGTGTAGAACCTGAAACACTTGATTCACCAAGCGAAGAAGAAAAACAGGAAGTCAAGTTAAAGTCAAGCCGTTAGCTGATTCACTCAGACTGACCTGCGACTGCTGCAACACTACGATAAGCTTCACCAACATCACAAGATAAGGAAGAGAGGTCAAAGGTCAGAGGTCACAGTGACCAAACAGCAGACTGAAACAAGCAAATGTTCAAACTTTCTGTTCCTCTTTTCTAGTTTCCAGAAAACCTTTGCCTCCGATTCCTGGAGAGGGACATAAGAACGAGAGGGTAAAACACACACACACACACACACACACACACACACACACACACACACACACACACACACACACACACACACACACACACACACACACACACACACACACACACACACACTTATGATTAACTGATTAACATGTCGACCACCTCCAAGCATTTTCTCATTCTTCCTCGTCCAGCAGCGGCGGCCTCCTCCTCCGATTCCTCCGGCTACTGATGATGATGACGACGACGATGGAGATGACGATGACGATGATGATGATGACGAAGAGGAGGAGGTGGTGGTGGCGCTGTATGACTTCCCGGGCGCCGAGCCGCACGACCTGAGTCTGGTCAAAGGAGGCGAGTACGTCATCCTGGAGAAGTGTGACTTGAACTGGTACAAGGCGCGAAACGAGTACGGGTCAGTGTGCGTCCATCATGTCCTCTGATTTCCATCACAGTCATCAACATGTCGTGTCCTCAGTCCAGAGAAGACAGTTCCTGCTGAACATCTGCATGTTAGCATCGTTGCTGTTAGCGTGTTAGCATTACTTCAGAGTGCATGTTTGTCTGGATTAATGAGCAGAGCAGTTTAAAGACCCTCTGCAGGGTTCCTTTGCAGACCCTGGACTGGTGGACTGGACTCGGCTGAGCGTTGTCGTAGCTCCTCTCGGTTTAATTATTATTGATTTTGTTCCTTGTGCGTTTGTGTCTCACAGCGAGGAAGGCTACATCCCAAGTAACTACGTGATGGAGAAGAAATATGGAAACCTGGTGGAGTTTGTGTGAGTTTCTTAATCATTTGTCAGCCGTCGACTTTTTATTTTTCACGTGTTCTGCTCACAGATTGGTGACGTGAGTTCTGTGTTCAGTTTGGATTCAGCTCATCAAAATGAAAATGTGTTTGTTTGTTCTAGTTGGTATAGTAAACAAGTAAACAGGAACAAGGCCGAGGAGTTGCTGAGGAAGGAGGTGAGCATCTCTTCTATTCATCATTACCTCTTCGCTGCTCTGTCCTCTCTCTGTCCTCCTTTTGTCTCTCTACTTGCCATTGGACACACTCTACCCATCAGGTCGAGTCTCTGTTAGACATAAAACACACTCAAATACTGTATCAGATGTTCGATTTTGTGATCCAATGAGAGAAAACAAGCTCGAAACTTAGAAAGTCTCTGAAATGAAAACGGGATGTAAAAGCTCAGTTTGTCTCTGTGTCGCCCCCTGCAGGACAAAGAAGGAGCCTTCATCGTCAGAGACTCCAGCACTGCAGGGACCTACACAGTGTCTCTGTACGCCAAGTCTGCTGCAGGGTAAAGACACTGAGGACGTCTTTTACGACACTACGATGAGCTGAAACGAGCAGCTCTACTTTCCAAACTACAAATCATGGATAGTTCACGTTCCCACTGATGATTTTTACACTTTCAGTTTTAATAGGTTTCTCTTACTGGCAGGTTTTTATTGTTTTTATTGACAATATAATGGGTTCTTGAAACTGGCTGCATTTGTTTGTGTCAGTGTGTCGTTATGTGCAGCTGTATGTGCAGAATGATGTGAGAAGTCAGTATTAATGCTCAATAGACTCTGCAGACCTGATTTGTTTCATACTGTTTGTTTGTGTTCATACCGTCCAGAAATGAACAGAAGTTGTTGTTGTTGTTGTTGTTGTTGTTGTTTGTAGGGACGGAGGCGCAGCTATAAAACATTACCACATCAAGCAGACACAAGGCTCACCTCTGCAGTTTTACCTGGCTGAGAAACACTTGTTCGACTCCATCCCTGATCTGATCGAGTACCACAAACACAACGCAGCAGGTGAACAACACACCAGTGTCTGCTGCATCTGCTCAGACCTGTGCGCTTCAAACTAGCCTCGTCGCTATCGAGATGTTAGCGGAAGTCTGCAGCCATGTAGCAGCTCTGTGTTCTTTGAGCTAATGCTAGTGTTAGCATGCTCATAATGACACTGCCAACATATTATCAGGCGTGGTGTTTAACATGTCCACCATCTTTGCTTAGCTTGTTAGCATGCTAACATTTGCTAATTAGCCCTAAACACAAACCCCAGCGGAGGATGATGGGAAAGTCGCTAGTTTTGCAAAATTACACCAAACGTGACTGGAAAACCAAACGGACTGTGAAAATCAATAACCGTCTGTCTGTCTGTCTGTCTGTCTGTCTGTCTGTCTGTCAGGTCTGGTTGCCAGGTTGAGGTACCCTGTAGGGAAACAGGACAAGTCTGCTCCGTCCACCGCCGGCTTCAGCTACGGTGAGACCCGACAGAGCTCTGCTCGCCGTTACGCCTCCACGCCAGCGATGGCTGAGGACGTCACGCTTCCAGTTTCAAGAATTCATTCACTAATTCAGACAAAGCTTCACACAAATGTCTCAGGCTGAAATGATGAAGTGATGACATTGTCTATCTAAAAGGTCAAGGGTCAGCTATTCAGTCAGCTGTTATGGAGGTTAACTGTAGTTTGATGGATGGTGGAGGCAAAAACATGTTTCTTCCTAACTCCCCTCTCTGTTCACTGTCCTTCCAGAGAAGTGGGAGATCAACCCCAGCGAGCTGACCTTCATGAAGGAGCTGGGCAGCGGTCAGTACGGCCAGGTGAGGCTCGGCAAGTGGAGGGCTCAGCACAAAGTGGCCATCAAGGCCATCAGAGAGGGAGCCATGTACGAGGAAGACTTCATCGAGGAGGCCAAGGTCATGATGTAAGCAGGGGGAGGGGCTTATGAACATCAGGGAATGGAGATGGAAGAGGAAAAGATAATAAAAAAGACAGGAATTCCAGATCTGTGTTTGACCTCTGCTGCTCTCTGCTGGAGAATAGCAGGAACTACAACGTGAACAGTAATCCTGATCTCTGAACTACGGCGGCCTGTAATTGAATTATGACGTCATGTTTCGAGTCCAGCAGACGGTTGAAAGTGATAGATGACTGATAACTGTCGTCTACACTCTGTGCTCCTGATTTCAAGCTGGAAGAGTTTTATTACAGAAAACAAACATTGTCAAATCGAGTATAAACCACAGTAGATGTTGGACACAGAAGCTGGACGGGATGCTGAGGAACACCTCAGTTTGTAACACCAAGTTCAAGTAGTTGGTAGACAGGACATTTCGTGGACGGTGGACACGGCTGTTGATTAAAACTGATCTGTCATTTGTTTTCTTGTCCAGGAAACTGTCCCACCCTAAGCTGGTGCAGCTGTACGGGGTTTGCAGCCAGCAGAAGCCCATTTACATCGTCACAGAGTTCATGGAGCACGGCTGCCTGCTGAACTTCCTCAGGCAGCGGAGGGGCAGCTTCAGCCTGGGGTCCTTACTGAGTATCTGCCTGGACGTCGGCGAGGGCATGGAGCACCTGGAGACTAACGGCTTCATCCACAGAGATCTGGTAACTGCAGCTTACTTTGACTTTCTGGATTCTGTCGCTGTTGGTCAAATGCAATCCTGAGTTTTACTTGCAATGCACGCGATTGGAGGCAGTCCGACACACGGATGCTGCTAGCATGGCTAAAAAAAACGCAAACCAAGCTGAGTGAATACTTCCATTCCTTTCCCTTCATTCCTGTTTCTCTCTTCCCTCCTTCATCTTTTCTGCAGGCGGCCAGAAACTGTCTGGTCAATGACTCTTTGGTGGTCAAGGTGTCCGACTTCGGCATGGCCAGGTACGAACTGAATGACGTTGCTCTTTTCTCTGGGGCCAGCAGGTTGCTCTTTGTCATGCTAAAATGTTGATGTGTAGGTACGTGTTGGACGACCAGTACACCAGCTCATCAGGTGCAAAGTTTCCTGTGAAGTGGTCGCCTCCGGAAGTCTTTAACTTCTGCAAATACAGCAGCAAGTCAGACGTGTGGTCCTACGGTAGGCTCCCTTTAACACCGACAGACCATCAGAAAAATCAAGTCAAGGATCAATCAAATCAAGGAAAATCAAGTGCAAAAAAAAAATCACCTTTTTTTGGGCTATTTCACTGTTTGAACAGTATTTATTAAACCTCTGTGTTTGTGGGGATGCAGGTGTGTTGATGTGGGAGGTTTTCACCGAGGGCCGGATGCCGTTTGAACAGAGTCAGAACCACGAGGTTGTTACCTTGGTAACCAAGGGTCTCCGCCTCTACAGGCCCAAAATGGCCACGCCTGCCATCTATGACATCATGAATCTCTGTTGGCACGAGGTAGGAACTGTGAGAACCCTCTGCGGTTTTGGCTTTATTCTAAACATACTGTGTGAGGTGCTGTTCGCCTCCTCGACTTCCTCTTTCAACAACACAATTCTTATTTTCTAAACCCGCATTCTTTCATTCGTTCTTTCAGCGTTCATTTCAGTGTCCGGTTTGAACAAACGCGGTGGTGACGGCGTTCATAGAGAGCTAAAGTCAAGCGAACCTCAGATGAATGTCATGTTCAGGGACAGCCCGAAATATTTACGTCTGAAGTCACTTGTCCTCTGTTTCAGAGACCAGAGGAGCGTCCATCCTTCTCTCAGCTCTGCACGATGATCTCCAACAGCCTGGAGGGTGACACCCCTCCCCCAAACTGATCAACTGACCAATCAGCTGCTTCCACCAGTCACGCCATCTGTGGCCATGTTGACTCCATGGCAAGCTGCCATTCTTCAGGGTGTTATGGTTGTTATTGACTTATTTGCAGGACAAGAGAAAAAAACAACATGGGGGACATTGATGGCGTTTGGAACTGACCAACCAGATAGAGAGCAGGGACCAATCATGGCAACTGCAGTCCGCTCATCTACCAATCACATTTCTTTATCACATCAAGCAGCCAGTACAGCTCACAACCCGAACTGGCAGCCGGACTGACAGCGGAAAAAACTGAAGCTGCGTTCACAACACAAACTGCTGCTGGATCAGTTTCAGGACGACGGTACGAAAGAGACGCCGACTGACGGCGATGTAGAAAACACGTAACGCTCCTGTGATGGACACATCAGTTGTTCTGCTTACCTTTCTTTCTGTTTGTGTTTTAATCCAGTGTCGGACAAATTCAACTGCAGTGAAAATCTGTTTTCATGTCATTTTCATCACAGCCTGCACATCAATATTAAAAGTACTGTGTGATTATATTTGTGTTCCTGCGGCTCCACGTTAAAGATAATCACTTATATCGAGATTTACCATCGAAATTCACAGTAGTTTTTGATGTTTTGACAGTTTCTGAGAAAGAAAGGCTCCTTAATTTCAGACAAACCAGGCTTCTCGTTTCCAGTCAGTAACGATGTGGCTGGTTGAAAAGGCAGCTGTAGCTAGCTCGCTCATGAAGCTAGCTGAGTAGGTTTAAAATGCCTAGCTGACTTTTTAATGTTTCCGGCTGACTCTTAACTACGCACTTCATGACTACATACAGCACATGATAACAAGCTAAAAGACCGAGGCTAAAGCAAACAGGTCCAAACGTTAGCATCCTCACCGGTTGATGATTCATGTAAATAACCAGCACTTTGTCAGGTGTTGCAGTGTACAGTTAGTTAGTCCAGGTTTTACAGTAAAAGCAGTGGTGGCTGGTGTGCCAACAGATTTCCCTGCCTAATCTAGCATAAGCATTCAAATGAACAGCCAGAAAATGACGACAGTTCCACAATAATAATTTAATTTCACAGTTTACAGTTTCACAGAAAAAGTAACAGTTTACAGCTATAATAGACTTTATGCTATCACATAGGTAAAATATTAGTTTTTATCTACCTCTTCATTGTGCCTTCTTACAGCAATGTGGCGCCCATCATCTAGCTGCGTTGCTATGCTAATCTTTCCGAACACAGCTAGCTTTACGTAGTTTTCCATGTAAACTTTGGATCTCTCATGTTTCTTGATCCGTTCGGAGAGGTGCTTTAAGTCAGTTAGTCCAGTCTTTGTCCAAGTCGAATCACATTTGTCACTTCTGAAGAGGATACAGGGGAAACAGAAAAGTGCATCGGCTGCACCACAACCTGCCAGCCACGTCTTCCGGTTGAACCAGCTCCGACAAAAACTCTGTTTGTACAGTTTATCTTTCTCCTTAGTTTGCTGGGAAATGTCGATTTCAGGCTTGTTGGGTCCCAGCTCCTTAACGAGAAGTTTTTCCTCCGTCGTCCGTCTTGCAAAACGGTACATTAATAACGACTTCATCAAATTTGGTGGAAGCTGCTCTTGACCTCGGGTTCTTACCGCCATCGCCATCATCTCTCTTCCTCGTCGCCGTTTTTTTTCCCCCGTAGGACAGAGTCTGGGAGTCGCACTACGAAAAAAAATCGCTGGCTCCTCACGTAGCTCTAGCAATCCTAAACCTTCACGTATTTTACGTAGCAGTTGGGGCTACATTTCCAGTGCCCCACAGGCGTTAAATTTGGCGACGTTGATAGGCCAATTATTCATCATTTTTCTCTAGCAGCCATAACCGGATTGGCTATTTAGCTGGAGGTCAGGGGCGCTTTGCCGATCGCCCCATGAGAGAATGATACGCTGTCTGTCAGTGGAAATTCACTGTTGAAACTGTGTCAGTTGGTGGAAATGTTGTTCAAATTATTTAAATTGCATATAGGCACACACACACACACACACACACACACACACACACACACACACACACACACACACACACACACACACACACTTAAGTAAAACTGACATTGATTAAAAAAAAATGCAAAAGGTGTTTTTCCCCTCCACAGCTGGTGGGGCGGAGCCCAAGCGCCCCCTATGGGCCAGCCGCTGCTGAGCAAAAGAATTCCTTAATGATACAAGTACAACCCTGTTAGGCCGTTTGAAAAACTTGCTTCTGTTTTAATCTTTTAACGTTCCACAAAGAGAGAGTGAGACGAGCCGATGTGTTTAGCGATGCTATCATGGTTTAGACTGGCTGAACAGAGACGCTAACAGTAGCTTAACTTCTGATCTGGAACTGGCTTCCACACAGTGCTAAGTCAAGTATCGCTCTTACTGCAGCTCCAAACACACGACATCATCAATAATACTACAACTACTACAGTAATACTGCAAATAGAAAAACCAAAACAAAGTTATAGTCTCAAGGAAATTAATGTAAGTCAATGTAATGTCCTCTGAAGTGATGGAAACAGGACAGTGTGTGTGTGTGTGTGTGTGTGTGTGTGTGTGTGTGTGTGTGTGTGTGTGTGTGTGTGTGTGTGTGTGTGGCCACAGTGTCAGATGCAGAGGGGTGTTTGTGTGTGTGCAGCCGTGCATAAACAGCTCAGCTAATGTTGAAGGAGTGGTGAGACGTCATGGATCAGAAGTGAAAACACACACACACACACACACACACACACACACACACACACACACACACACACACACACACACACACAGTGCAGTCAGAAGTCAGCAGGACACAGCAGTTGTACTTTCACCGTCAGCCAGTGGATTATTGTTTGTAGTACTTTGCCAGGAAAACGTGTACTGACCAGTATCACAGCAGTAACAGGAGGTGTGTTGTGGTGGGGGGCTTTGTGATTCTACATAACGAGCTGAGGTAAGACAGAATCATTCATGTCAGGTTTTTCTGGGAATTTGACGCCTTTAATTAAGAGTTAATGGTACATTACATGTATTTATTTTACTTTGAGGAGGAATTGATTGGGTCAAACTGGGTTACAGAGCAACAAACAGCATAACAACATCAAATAATGAGGAAACACATGACAAATCAAGATTTTATTTTGAGTTAAAGGATGTTTGATTGATGATTGATTGATCTGAGGATCACGTCTGTAGTCCTAAAACTTCTTTTACAATCCACGAAAAGTAGAGTTCAAACTTCCCTTTGATGCTAATTCATTTTGTGGTTGAGAGTTCAAAGAGAAGATTTCTACAAATCTGTCAGTCAAATGTGAATCTACAGCCAGCACAAAGACTGGAAACAGAGGGAAACAGCTAGCCGGCTCTGGCCAAAGGTACAAGTTGACAAGTTTGACAAAGTTTCCAGTCTGTGTGCTAAGCTAAGCTAACAGGCCGCTGGCTATAGATTCACATTTAGCACAAATGTCTTCTCATCTGACTCTGCAACGACAGGAGTGAACATATTTGTCAAAGTACTACTTCAATGTTAGCAGACACATCTGGACCAACAAACTTGAATTCATTTTCCGACGGCCCAGCTGCGGGCCACAGGAGCATTTCCTGTCTGGAGTGCTTCCTGCTCACTGACACAAACGCTCCCTTTACGCTCATTAAGCACCGTTAAAAAACTGATTCATGTGAATCCACTGAACCATTTCAGCTACAATCACAGCAGGAGGATCAATAAACAATGACAGCAGACAAACAACCTTTTTAAAATTGAGGCAACATTGAGGCAAACTCACCAATTTCATCTGTCATTGATCCACAGATCAATAAAACTCTGACAAAAACGGCCTGAAACATCCACAAAGGTGCAGAAGATCCACTGCAGTGAAGACATTTAGTCCAGAACATGAAAATAATCCACAGAAAGCTGTTTTCTCCTTTCAGCAGCCGGCGTGCTCAGCTTCTGTCTTTTCTCTGCAATAACTTCCAAAAAAGTGGCCAAACAGCCGCCATCTTGTCTCCAGCTATTCAGTGGAGTCCCAGGTTTGAAACTGACCAATCACGATCTGCCAAGATGACTGACACTTTGAACAGCCAATGAAATTGTGAATTCACCAATCAGCCCCTTCAGAGTGTAATTTAGAGCTTCAGCACCTCAAATCGAGGATTTCAGTGCTAATAGGGACATTGCACTTGGTTTGAGGTGATAAATAAAGTTAATGGCCTCAATTTAAAGATATATGAGCAAAATATAGGTATATGTACTTTAAATATGAATATAGATGGTCAAAATTTCAATTACAAGAATATAAATAAAGATATTTATGTAGGTAAACAGTAAATTGTCTTTTTTTAGAGAACGTACAGATATACAGATAAACATGAAAATATTCAGCTTCTTCTGAGTGGGCATCAGGTTTGATTGAACTTGGACGAGGACAAGACTTCATGCTGTCGTCCCACTGTGTCCCAGGTTATTACCAATACTACTACTACATTTCTTCCTCCCTCTCGTCGAGTTTCTTTCCCTCCTCCCTCAGCAGTAAGCTGATCTATTCCCCTCACAGTAAAGGTCAAAGGTCAGGGGGAATTTGTAAGAGCAGGAAGTGTGTATGTAACTCATGAATCTTTGATAGCACGAGCAAATTGTTCTGGACGACGGATTTATGTGTGTGTGTGTGTGTGTGTGTGTGTGTGTGTGTGTGTGTGTGGATGAAAGACAAAGAAGTTATTGAAGAAACTGATTTATTATTGATAAGATTATGAAAGCCAATAATGACATCTGATTGCATTATTGATTAGACTGAAGTTCCACAACACTATTATGAGATTATGTAGGCATTGGTGGACTACACACACACACGCACACACACACACACACACACACACACACACACACACTTTTCCATCCCTCCCATCTTCATCATTTTCCTGTCTTTACGTTTTAAAGTGTTGCTGTATTCATATTTTATCGAACTGCTAATTAAGTTTTGACAAACTGCTAAATCTCCTCTCCTGCTACTTCCTGTCCTCCAGATGTCGTGGCGTTCGTCCTTCCGCTGCTCAAAGTTTCGCCATGTCTTCGGGAAGCCGTCCACCAAGCAGCACAGCTACGATGGGGTGCCAATCACACGCAGCGTCCACGACAACCACTACTGCGCAGCCAATCCCTGCTTCATCGCTGTGGTGACGGAGTGCGCCGGGGGCGGGTCCTTTTTAGTCCTGCCCATCCATCATGTGTGTAGTACAAACATACTAAATAGTCACTCAATTCTTTAAAAATTAAGACTGTTGCACAGAAAACATTTGAAGAGCTTCTGCTTTGACATGAATGTCACAATAATCTAATGAGATCAGAGAGACGAGGACAGTCACAGGGGACACTTTACTGCACTGAGTACTTTGAATACATGAAGTACATTTTCCTGATTATACTTCCATACATTCAGTAACATGTTCAAAGCAGTACTTTTATTTGTAACACAGTATTTTCACAGGGAGGTATTGGTATAAAACTCTGAATACTTCGTCCACGCCCTTAAAGAATAATTTCTGTTCTCATTTCTCGATTGATGGAGCTGAATTTGGTGAATCGTCACTTCTTGCCGTCTCAGACAGGCAGGGTGGACCCTCAGCACCCGAGGGTCTGCGGTCACAGCGGGAGGGTCCTGGATGTCAAGTGGAACCCATTTGACGACCACTGCATCGCCTCGTGCTCGGAGGACTGCACTGTAAGACCGTCCTGTCCACGTTTAGAAAGATAATCTGGTCTTTGTGTCACGTCTGGTTTCTCTCTCAGGACGGTTTGTGTTGAAGGTCCTCAGCATGTGTGTGTGTTCGCAGGTGAAGATCTGGGACATCCCGGTCTGTGGCGTCCAGCAGAACCTCACCAAGGCCCGGAAGACTCTGATTGGTCACTCCAGGAGGGTGGGACTTATTGAGTGGCATCCAACAGCTGAGAACCTGCTGCTTAGCTCCGCCTACGACTACAAGGTCAGGCACCTCATCGGTCAGAGGCAACCATTCATCTGCTCTGGTTTCAGGGATGTGGACTTAAGGCTGATTTGGGCTGAGAATCTGGTCCAGGTAGCGGCTCTCTGATCAAGTCTGGCAACAAGATTGAGGCCACCTGGTGAGGGGGGCTACTCGAGTCACTATGCAGTGTGTGTTTTTGCTAGCTGAGCTTCCATTGGCTTCAATTAGCATTTTGCTAACACGTAGAATCTGGACTACCTTCATCAGACTGAACATCGAGGCATTTAAACTTACCAAAGAGACAGCCCTGACTTTGTCCCTCTTTTTGCTCCAGGTCCTCCTCTGGGACGTGTCCCAGGTGGGCGCAGTGCTCAGGTATCCGGTCCGGGTGGTTCTGATGCCGGTCTACCACCGCTACCCGTCTGACACGCTGCTGCTGTCTGTCAGCTTCAACAGCGATGGCAGCAGGCTGGCGGTCACGTCCAAAGACAGACGGGTCAGAGTCCTGGACCCGCGGACAGGAAAGATTCTGCAGGTCTGTCTTTCAAGTCTTGGTTTTGTCTGATTGTGCGTCTGAGCTTTGTCATCATGTCCCTAATGTTGCTGCAGGTGTCCAGCAGTAAGTCCCACAGGGCCAGTAAGGTTTTATACATCGGAGGGCTGAAGATGCTTCTGTCCACTGGCAGCTCACCCTGGAACCACAGACAGATCGTCCTCTGGGACCCTGTAAGACAGACAGACAGACAGACAGACAGACAGACAGACCTCTACAGTGATATTTTCTTTTCTGCCAGACATTTCAGTCCCTCCTTAAAGCCAACATCATGTTAAGGAATGTAAAATACTGTTTGTGCCTCTTTGTCACTGCGTCGGTGTGTTTGTGTGCAGGACGACTTGTCAGAGCCTCTGTATGAAGAAGATCTGGACGGATCTGCAGGCGTTCTGTTTCCCTTCTACGACCCAGACACTCACATGCTCTACTTGGCTGGAAAGGTCATACAACACACACATATTGAACGTCTACCCAGAAGTCTTTGCTCTTTGGGTTCACCTCACCATGAAACTCTGTTTGAGGAGTCACATTTTAAGTTGAACCAGTCTGAAGTTGCGTAAATACACGAACACTAACTGCTTCAGACAAACTTGATCAGCCATACAGAGAACCAAGATTCAGGAGTTCAAGGGTCACATAGCGTTGTGATGCATTTGTGTACTTTAGGGTGACGGGAACATCCGGTACTACGAGCTGAGCACTGAGAAACCTTATATCAGCTTCCTGACGGAGTACAGGTCCCTGCTGCCACAGAAAGGACTTGGTGAGATCCACGACTGTGTTCTACTTGTTAAAAAGGAGTTAGCTACAAGTTCAGAGTTTTGATGCTTTATTTTCTTTATCTGCAGCCTAAAACTCCAAAACTGAAGCTTAGCTTTTACAAGATGTACGGTGAACAAAGTGAACAACAAAGTTAGCGATAGCATTGGTAGATACAAGGTCATAAATGACCAAACCTGGAAGTTCAGCTTGTACAGGCCAGAACTTATTATACAGAGGTCCATCTTTAACTAACTGTTCTGATTGGCATTTTGAAACAGGCTAACTTTAGCTAGCTGTCATACTTTATAAGGATCAAGAGTTCCCCAGTTTCAGGCGTTACCAAGTCTGCCGAAGCTTCCCAACGCTCCACCACCAACTCCAAATGTCATCACTTCAGGGGTGATGCCAAAGCGCGGCCTGGACGTGAGCGCCTGTGAGGTTTTCCGATTTTACCGTCTGATTGCCATCAAAGACCTGGTGGAACCGCTGTCAATGATCGTACCACGAAAAGAGGTCAGGGGTCACGTTGTAGTTCTTGTCGTGGTGCATCTACTAACGATGGAGACGGGAAGAAAGCAAAGGACAGAAAGTGTGCACTTCAATGTTTTCCTCTCTCCTTCCAGTCAGATATCTTCCAGGAGGATCTGTACCCAATGACAGCTGGAAACCAGGCAGCCATGACGGCTCAGGAGTGGCTGCTGGGAATCAACAGAGGTGACGCATTAGTGCCTTTGAGCCAAAATACACCTTTAGCTTCTAAGTGATCCACCATAACCATCTGTCTTATACACCTCCATCAGGCCCTGTACTCATGTCCTTGAAGCCTGGGACTCGAGTAGCCAACCCGTACCCAGAAACCCCTGCTGAGAAGGGGCTAGTGAGGCAGCTGAGCTCCCTGAGGTTCCAGATGGGTCCAGCTGTTGGTGCAGTGACCGGGACAGACCTGGACTTCATGGAAGAGGTACAGTGCTGTATGCAACCACAAAATATAGCCAGCTACAACATCACTGTAAAGCAGGAAGCCCCTAAACCAAACGTATAGAAGTGGACAGTATTTACAGAAAAGTGAACGAGGCCTCTGATTGGCTGCTGCTATATAAACCAGCTGATCATCTCTCTTGAGGCCTTCCTCAAGGAGCAGCTGGCCTACCAGGACGCCAAATACCCCAGAGAGGGGAGCGATCTGTCGGGGTGGCAACCAGACGAGACCCAGATCCCTCTGTGGACGTACTGCTGCACCCCACACTGCTGCGAACCTGCAGAGAGGCCGCCGCCAACAAGCGAGGGCGAGGTGAGGCGCTCACCTGGTGAAAGAATAATGATCACATGTTCAGTTTCTCCTCTTCTAGCCAAAAAATTCATTTTTTCTTTCAGCTCCTGCAGGCATTTTACAGACAGCAAGATGAGATCAGAGGCCTGAGAGAACAACTGAATTACAAAGAAGTCAGTATTCAAACACACGGCAAAGCCCGAAAACTCTCCGAATCAAGCGCTGATGTTGTTTGATGGTTTTCGGTGACGCTGGTGGTTTGTGTCGTACAGGCGAGGATCACTCAGCTGCAGCTGGAGATCAAACACACCAGAAACAACATGAGGGCGACCTTCTGACTCCACCTCTCAGCTCTCGCCCTGCCGTTTAGACGCTGAACCAATCAGACGACTCAACACTTCCAGCCAGCAAAGGGACCAGCGCTGACATCCTGTCGTGGCGTTTGTGTTCTCACGCGACGCCACCAGTTAACAGGACCACGCTGAACGGTGTCTGTATTTGTGCCGCTAAGCAAAATTAACAGGTATTATGATCTAGACCACCATGCTGGCTGGAGCAGGTAACTTAAACCTGCAGCTGAGGACGTTTTCATGGTTTCCAGAGGATGCAGCCAAACGATGCTGACCTTCTGGGGTCGATACCACAAACTCCAGAGCTACAAGTACTCAGAACTTCAACTAAAAGTATAAATACAGTGAGGAGAGCCCTGCGTTCAAACCTTTTGATTTACTTAACTGGGAAACATTTGCATCAGGATACACTTAAGTATTAGCGATTATGCAGAATGACCCGTCAGAGTAAAGATGGAGCTCGTTTTATTCTTAAGTAAATTCACTGGATTCATCTGTAATCTTTCCCCTTCTCCCCGTTAGCCACACTGATCATGTTTCCACCTCACGAGCAAAAACCCAATTCTGTGATCTGATGTCTTCTGACAGTAGAGGCCCTGTGATCAGTGGATGACCCCCCCCCCCCCACCAACCACATGAACACATCAGATTATCTTATTTTGTTTTGATAAAAGTAAATGAAGCGGTTTAAAAAACTCACAGTGGAGTAAAAGTACAATATCTCCCACTGAAATGTAGGAGACACAAAGCTGCAGCAGGACCTGAAAAACTGAACTTGAGTAAATTTGCTTGCAGCTCTCCGGCGCTCCCTGCTGGACTCACAGTGTCATGACAACAGTTTCTGAACAACCTTGAACCACTCCGCGATTGACTGGTCAGCGGATCAAAACACATCTGCTATAAACTGGATCTGCGTGTTGGTCGACGTCGACCCTTCATCCATCAAACGAACACCTGCAGGAAGGAGTCTGCTTCAGTTTGACCTGAAGGGAAACAAAAGGCCAGAGAGGACACGCCTGGAGCAAAATGTTAAGATTTTATTTACAAAGTCCTTTTTGTGTTTTTTTTTTGTTTGTTTGTTTTTCCTTTAACTTACAGAAAGTAAAAAAAAAGAAAGAAAGAAAACACAACCTCATCTAGTCAGTGTAAGTGTGAAGGATCAACTGGGTCTCTGAGCAGGAAGAGAACTGAAGAGACGATCGTACAAAATTAAACAAGAACAATTTCTCTGAAAAAATATTTCTTTTAAAAAGCTCTGTTTGCCCTGAGCGCGCTCGGCCTCGCGGGGGAGGGGAGGGGTTCGACCGTCCGCCGGTGACATCACGGAGCCTGGCGGGAGCGCGGCGATGACATCGTGGCTGCTGATTCGGTCCCGGGATGGTGATGTCACAGAGGGGCGTGTCAGGGGATGATGGGAAAGGAGGAGTCGGGGTTTGGTTATCGTTAGCATCCCTAAAGTGCCGTCACCTCCCACGTTCAGTCTCCTTCCACAGACACGAGCAAATTCAGCTTTTTCTGAAAGTTCAAGCTTTGTTTTTCGTGTTTAAATGAAATAACGATTCCATGTTCGCGGGAAAACGTTCTGACAAATATTACAAAAACAGTGATTTAGACAGTTTTCACGGCCGACTTTCCTCCTGATGGAGTCTGTGACGCGGAAAAGTAACGGAAACTCCAGTTTATGTTGTGATCACAGAATAACTGAGGAGAAAGTCTTCAGCGGCGGCGTCTCAGGGATGCGTTTACTTCTTGTTAACGGAGTAGGAATCTGGAGCTCAATCCGCGGTGAAATACCGACCGTGTGCTGCGTTTGTGTTTTTGGGAAACGCAGACATCGCGATGCGTCTGTTAACAGAATTTACACATGATGTGTTTTTATGAGTCATCAAAGCTTCTGATTGGTCAACGTCAGATTCAGTTAAAGCTGCTTTTGTGAAATGAAGTTTGATCCCAATCAGTTGGTCCATATTTCTCTGGTTAATGTCACAGACGATGAGGCGCTCTGACGCCTTTCAATCTGCTGGAGGGCTGAAACGAACACTGGATCCAGTTTATTCAGAATCATCGTCCACATAAAACAATAACAAACGTTCTCTGGTTCAGCCTCTAACATGTCGTACGTGATGGTGAGCGGATTATCTTTGGGCCGGACGTCACTTTCTGCTCTGAGAAATAAGATTTGTCACAATTTTCTGGCGTTTTAGAGACAAAACGGCGACTCGCAGCAGCTTCACTGGTCATGAAACGATGCTTAGTTTGAGTTTTAATCAGTTTTGTGAATCTGAAGTTGATGCGGCGCCACAAACAGAGAAAGTAAACATTACACAAAAAGGAAGTTTTTCCGGGCGAGTGCGAGAAACTTTGAGGGGAAACGGTTTGAAATGTTGGTTCATCAGTGGAGCGGTCGCTCTCTGCTGGAGAATATTTACCATTCTGGTGATTAAATGAATCTATGAATTTTATAAAGTCACAAAGTTGATGAGAAGCGTTTGGGTCTGCAGGAGAGGAGCTGAGGAGTGGGAGGAAACCAGGTTCAGAAATGGAACACAGCCCAGGAGTCGACCGAGCGGGAGGAGGAGTCTGAGGAGGGCGAGCGTTGGTGGGGGGTGGGAGGAGGTCATGTAGGGGGAGGGTGCATGTGTGGGGGAGGGGGGGTCACCAGGCAGGAGGTCAGAGGGGTTTGAGGGGTCTCCACGGGTCCTTAATCATCATCCTCATCATCCTCTGGGTCCCTCTTCCTCTTCTCTCCTTTGGCTGGAGACGAGTCCTCATCTGCAGAGGAGAAGCCAGAGGGTCAACGACCACGACAACAACAACAACAACAATGACCACAACAACCACCACCACAACCACCACCACCACAACAACAGCAGCAGCAGTTGATTGTTTTCCCGCCTTTTTCAGACAATGACACTGCAGGGAAAGCTAAATAAAACACTTCAGCTGCACTTAAAGACTGTGTGGAAGTCAAGCAGCCACTGACCTTCATCATCCTCATCTTCCTCATCCTCGTCATCGTCCTCGCTGTCCACGTCTCCGTTCACCTCTCCGTCCTGCAAAGAAAAGTCGCTTGTTGACGGTTTGTAAACTTCGAGAGTTTCCTCTGACTGTTCACTTCTGCTAACAAGCTCACCTCATCGTCACCGCTGTCTTCATCGTCGTCATCATCTTCAGCCACTACGTCCTCCTCGTCCTCCTCCTCCTCTTCCTCAAAGTCCTCTGACTCGCCCTCTGCAACACAGAAACAGATGAGGGATGGATGCAGCTGGTTGAGCGACGAGTGGACGCATCTGAATGTGGACGTGCCTCGTGAACACTCACCTTCTTCATCTTCGTCCTCGACTCCGTCTCCCTCTCCGTCAGAGTCGGACGCCTCGCAGTCGTCGATGTCGTAGCCATCCAGGTAGGTGAGCTGAGGGAGGAGCTTGAAGATGGACTCCCGGTAGTCGGCCAGGTTGGTCACCTCGCAGTTAAACAGGTCGAGACTCTTCAGCTGGGGCAACTTTTTCTGGAGGGGCAAAGAGACCTGATCACAGACCGGACCGGTTTGATCCGCCTGATAACGCTGTTGCTAATGGTTACGCTTGCATTTGAATTCAACACAGTTTTATCGATTAGGAATTGGCTCCATTGAGATCAGCAGCTCATTGTTTATAGGTTGTTTGCAGTCACGTGACGTTAAATTCAGACGGAGAACAGGAAGTGAAAACCACAAAGGACGAGATGAAGGAAAGTTCTTACTGAGCTCGTTCAAACAGAAAATCGCTTCCTGACCTCCATCTGCATTTCACGCACAACAAGAGAGTGACGTGATGTCATGTGCCAACAACCTTTTCACTCCATCTGATCCTTGTTTTCACTGAAACTCTTCCTCCTCAGCCAAACACTCCATGTAAACAGCAGGAAACACTCCATCACACACACAGATTGTCTCTGACTTTGTCTGAGCAGATGTGAGATACGAGGGTTTCTACGTCTTAGGTCAAAGTGTACGTTGGCGTGCGGCTCCACCCACCAGCGGCTCCAGGGTGCTGATGTCTTTGAACTTGTTCCCGCTGAGGTTCAGGTGCGTCAGGTTAACCAGCCGCTCCGCGAGGACCTCCAGACCGCCTGATATCCTGTTGTCACTCAGCTCCAGCTGCACACAGGAGGAACAAAGATCTTTATCATCTTTGGGCATTTTAGTAGAACTGAAAGTCGATTTAGCTCCATGACTGCAGTTAGTAACGACAACACAAAGCTCAGCACGATGAAGAGTTTAACCTCTTAACATTTTTATGAATTTGTTTGGTTTTTTGATAAAACCTTGTCTAGTTGTTGGCTCTGTTACCTTTTTGAGTTTGTCCAGTTTGGGGATGTCTGCGACGCTGGTCAGTCCGACATTGATGAGGCTGAGCAGCTCCAGGTTGGAGAACTCTGCTGTGATTCCTTCGATCTTCCCTTCACTGGAGCGACAGTTATCCAGAACCAGCTCCTGGACCTGAGGGCGGGTGGAGTTAGTCCAGTGTGGGCCAAACGCCGCCCGGCGGGGTTTGAGACAAGCGATTTACACCGATTCAGACAAGAACACCTGATACAGGAAGTCAGAAGCTCCTGATTGGCTGCCCATTAAAAAGGTGTGTGCATCTGCAGAATGTTTTTATAACCAATCAGAAGTTGCTAACCACCTTTTTTTTTTTTTTTTTAACCTTTTCTTGTAAGCTGTGATCTTCCTTTGGACTGTTGGCAGATGCAGCACTTCTACAGAAACCTGTTTCATGATTACTTTCATTCCCTGATTTGACGGTTGTGGTGCCAGAATGACTAATTCATTCAGTCATTTCACTCCTATGAACTCACCGCGTAGCATTCAGGTGCTCTGAATGTTTTCCAGTACATGTCTTACATTTGTCAGAAGAGTATCTGACCAAACTATCTATTCTTTAATCACATATTCACTGAATGAAAGTATAAGTGTGCCACTTCTACATGGTATTTTATTTAGAGAAGAGATACTGTGCAAATTTTTTGATTTTGGTTTCTTTCATCAAAAGAAAAACAAACTTAAACATACATGCATCAACAGTATTTCAAACATTAATCAGCTCTAATTAAGACTTGGAGCAGCAGAAAGTGATTATTTTCATTATCGATTAAATTCCGCTGATTTATCAATTAAGAGATTGGGCTATAAAATGACATTAAGCTGTGAAACCAGCCAATATTCACACAATGATTTTTGGCATTTTAGCTAAAAAATGTATTGACTCCTTCACGCCCATTCACTGTCATGAATAACTGATTAAGAGCAGTGAGCCACTGAGTCTGTTCGGTTTCCTTCCTGATCAACTGAAAGCAGCTGAAGCTTCTTTAATGAAAACTGTGGTGAAAATCCAGCGGAGACCAGCACAGGGACCAGTTCCAGACTTTGTTTCGGAATGGAACGGATCCCGGCCGAGCCTCTGTTTATAAACTCCCAACACATGTCACGCCGCTAAGTTAGCTCACCTGCTAGCTCTCTGCTAACTGTTCCCGATTATTATCCCAATTTATGCGCACATGAGAGAGCCCTGTGGAAAAGGACGCGGGTTTTATGGTGTTTTGGTCGGTTGTAGTGAATACGACGGCAGAAATACAAGCGAATACGAAGCAGCCGCTTTGGGAAGCTAGCGTTAGCATGCCTCCGGCTACGAGTCCTCAGCACGGGCTCCGACTAATCTCTGGAGAGGCGATGACATCAACAACGTCAATTTGGGTAGTTAAATTAGTGAAATTAACGTTATAAAACTAGATGAAAGCGGGATTATGGCTGAAAAAGGCTATGAGAAGATTTGACCAGCATTATAGCGTGTAAACCGAACGAGAATAACGCATTTCCTGCCTTAATGTTAACTTACACGAGCATTACACGGTAAAAAACAATATCGTGACGAGTCATGTTTGCCTGCTAACGTTATGCTTCGCTAGTTAGTTGACTACTACCTTAACGAAAACTAATCCGCAATGAATAGTGGAGTTCGCCGACATAACAAAATAAAGTCTCTAGTGGTTTTAAATTGTTTACCAGCTTATGCAGTCATAAATCGTCTTATAACTTCGAAATATGCGGTCCCAGCCATTAGCCATGCCCGCGAAACATAGACGTGCAGTTCAACGTCCGCGCATGAAGCGCATATTATTAAGTTTCGCCTTACGTTATTCCATTTATAGCTGACATTTTAACACTGTGCAAAGCAATTTCGACCCAAATAAGCGACATAAGCATGAACAGAAAACTAAAAAAGGCGGCACTTCAACAGCTGCGCAGCTGTGCTGTTTACGAGTGATTAAACTGAGGACCTGCGGTGGTGAATTAATGATTCAAAAGTTCCCAATTAAACTGTATTCCGGGTTTTACATCAGATTGGATCTTAGCTTTAAACAGTAAATGTACATTTTGGCACTTTGGGAGACATGCAGACACCCTGCCATGTGCTCGCCACCCCTCCTCCGCCTCCGGCCGGTCAAGTTTACGCCGCATAAACACAACAAACCAGGTTACTCACTTCTGTCGGCGACCGATGCCTCAGTTCTAAGGAGACCCTCTTCTTCATGTCCATTTTCCTCTACTTTTGGCCTCAGTTTAGGTCTCTGCGATGTGGAAAAACTTGTTTCTCCTCGATCCTCTCTTCAGTATCAACACGCGGAACCAGTGTGAAGTTAGCTAGACTAAAAAAAGAAGACTTCCGGATGAGGTTTCCTAAATAAAAGTCTAACGGTCACAACGGGAGGACAAAATACATTTTCCTTGAAGCAAAGGTATTGATTTGTTGCTGCAATTTAACGCCATATAAAATGTATTAAAATTTTATCAATATCTTCCAGACACGTCTGTTTTCCTATATAGTCCAAGCAGTTCTCTTGTGTGCTTGGAGGCGTTTCATTTGTACATTATTTTGAAGACAAACTATTACACTTCCGGTACTTCTCTTTCTTTTTGCGTCATACTTGATTTGGGTAAAGGACGAGTGAAACGTTCCCATGTCGTGTGGGGAAAGTGGGTCAAGCCGTTTGTTGCCTTTATAGCCCTCAGATAAATCTGAATTTTGAAATGCACAGCGCACAATGAAGACCCAACAATTGCTTAACACCAATGACGAAATGAATTCTGTTTCATTAAATACAGAGTGGAGCTATATAGGCACTACAAACATTTTCTAAAACTGAATTACCCGAAGGGTTCATTGGTAACGGATGTTAATTTTGTTTAAAGTAGAAGATTGGGACTAATAAAGTAATATTGAATTGAATTGTCTACTGCATCAGTTTAAGGGATGAGTGATGTGTATACAACAACTCTTATTTAGTAAGCGAAACGTGTAGATAAGATAATGCAACTTCCTCCTCCTCACTTATAAGACAAGAAACAGTAAAGACAAAAAAATAGGTTCTTTTCGGCATCATTATTGACAAAGGCTTGATTTTCGCGCGAAAAGGGGAAAAGTACAAAAGTCGTATTTTTGAGGGGCAAGTGAACGCATCAGTTGGAGGGAAACAACAGCAGGATGGGAACCACGTGTCCACAGCGCCACCGGCGGTCAGTCTATCTCATTACACTGAACAACAGTTATTATCATGACGCTTTCAAGTCTGGACACGCTGCCAAACAGTTTGCAAAACACAAAACTGCAAACAAAATCTCAAAAACATTCCTATGTTAGAGCTCACAGCTACTGACGCCATGTAGTTCGTATTAATTAGTAGCAAACTGATGATTTGAAATAATTCATTCAAACAATTCAGAGTCAGCAAAGACACAAATCAGGGTATTTGTCAGTATGAAATTCCTTTAAAGTTACCTCATTTTTAATATCTCTCTTTGAATAACACTGGAAGTACTACAGTGTCTGTGTGTTGGACTTGCTGTGTAGCCTGATTATACCCAAGAATACAGCATGTATTACAATAGTACTACTGCCAGTGAAAAAATCCTACAAACAAAAAAGAAGTCACTAAAGTTAAAGTAGTTTATAGTAGTATTAGCAACAAAATGTACTTAAAGTGTCAAAAGTAAAAGTACTTATAATGCAGAGTGGCTACAGTCATGTATACAGTTATATCACTTTATCATTAGCATTGCAGTATTAATATGTAAGTTGTCGTTGGTCAAGGTGGAGCTACTTTTAACAACTTCCTACTTCACACCAAATGTGTCAGCGTAGAAGTAGACAGCAGCATTAACACTGAAGTACTCAAAGTACAAGTACCATATCTCAAACTTGTGCTGAAGGACAGTACTTTACTAAATGCTGTGACTATAGTTCTGCTTTGTAAGAGGGGAAAATGTGGATGTAAATACGATAAACAGCAGGTAAATAACAGACTTAATTACCAGCTAACAGACGCTCTGTGTGTCTGCATCTATTCAGAGAATAGATTTTGACAGATCGGAGTCTCGATGTCTGCGATGTGTCGTCATAGTGTTAATTCTTTATTGTCATTACATTGTAGTTCATCTTCACGACAAGCAGTTATACATACAGTGGTCTTATTATATATCACCATCCAATACGAGGAGAGCAACAGTTAGAGTTAGTATCACAGCTAGGTTTTTTCCATTGACCACGCCCCAAAAGCCCCTCCCCTCCTCCACATCACACACCAATGTATTGACAGTTGTCAAATATGCCACAGGTGCCGAACCAATAAATAGGACGCAGGAATAAATAAATAAATAATTAAAGGAATACATACAATACAGAAATAAATAGCAACACAGTGTGTATATACTCACATACACACGATTAGCTCACCAGGTTCCACCACGTTATTAAAAATCAATGTGCAGACTGTTTCTTTAAAGCATGGCGGTGCTGAGAGCAGAAGTAATCTCACTGGCTGACGTAAACCTCGGAGAGTGGGGCCTGAAAAAAAAAAACCCTTTTTCAGCACAAATGTTAGCTAAACTGTCTGAAAACTAAAGCGGAAGTCTTAGCCCAAATATAAATAAAACATAAACGACGGCTGCTTTTCGAATTGTGTTGATGCTCCTGGACGGTCGGTAGTTCACCGCACACGAAACAAATGATTTTATCACTTAAACGACCTTAAATCTGAGCCAAGACACAGACCAACTCCCAAAAACCAAACGCTGTGGCTTTTGTAAAGATTAAACAATTGCACATTGCCTTTAAACGCAGCGAGGCTAGCTGCTCCCCATTTCCCGCCTTCATGCTAAACTAAGCCAACAGCTGATGGCGCTAGCTTCATGTTAAATTTACAGATTTGATGGTGGTATCAGTGTTTTCATCTAACTCTCAGCATGTTGAAGGGTTGATTCAAGGAGGCAACAGTAAATAAAGGATATTTTTATACCTTTCGTGTGCGATTTATGTGTTTATTAAAAATTTTTAATGGAAAATCACTCATTTAATTTAGCCAAACTCCACAACCCCTGACTGATTTTCAATCTGATGACATTTTAAAGTCAAAGTGTTCAAACTGATCACAAGGCTCTTAAAATGTCCTTGAAATGAGAAACATGGAGGTTTGACAGTCGATTGAATTTAAAGTCAGCCAGTTAAATGAGATTATTTCTGCTTTCAGAGCCGCTGTGTCTCTGAGGAAAGGCTGTTTGGTTTGGAGCTCTTTGCTTGATCTTACTGTCCGAGAGCGATGCTGAAATTCAGTTCGGGCAGGTAACGTGGTCGAGGGCTGAGCCCCATTTAGGTGAAAAGGGCAAATGGAACATAACACTGTACAAGTCCCTCATTGAGGTTAGAATACATGTCGCCATAGAGAGCAAATCAGCACGAAAGAAAACACGAGAAAGGTTAAAAGTAAACCAAAACATGTTCCATACTCAAAAAGTCTTAAAGCACTTTGTAATTTGAAGAGGAGTGCTATACAAATATAGCTGAACCAAGTCAAAAGAGAAAGAATAAATACAGAACCATAGAAACCAAAGGGTATCAGTTAAGACAGGCTCACTGCAGCACGAGAAAAAGCCAGCAGACACCCCCCCCCCCCTTTTTTTTAATTGAAAACCATCTCAAACAGCAGACGTAAAGCGGTTCAGTTAGCATGCAGCTCACAGACTCTCCACAGGTGGACTCAGAAAACCGGGTTCCAGACTCAGAACGCCAAGACGAAACAAAGGAAATCAAAGCAAAACACTGAACGTGGTCGAGCACCGAACGCTTGTCGTTCATGAAAACCCGGAACAGTTACGGAGAAGCCGCTGAGCGACGTGAGGACAACGAGAGACTCTGAGCTAATTTTACTGTTTGTAGCTGCTGTCACATCATCTACGCTTTGGCAAAGGAGGAGATGTCTAAGGTCTAAAGCTCTGTAGATAGATCGATGGATAGATCGATACATAGATACGTAGATAATTTCCACAGTTTTCCATCATCTCTTCCTCATTTTAAAACATTAGATCTTATTGTTAAATTGTCATTTATTGCCTATTCAGTGTTTATTTTCTTCTCTGCTGTGAACCTGGTTAATTATTACTATTGTCGACCAACTTGTCCTGAACCGGCACGACGCGACCCATTTCATGGCCCCGAACCACAGCTTGGGAAACACAAACAATGCACCTTGGATAAATGTCTCTTTTTTTTTCCTCTTATTTTTGGATCGAGGACAGTCTCGACAGTAGCTACAGCAGCGTCCTGACCCATTGACATCACCACAGGGTGGGTTGTACTGGAGTACAAGTATTAGTACATCTTCGTAATACAAAAATTAAGTATCTGTACATTTTTAAACCTTTACCTGGAAATATTCTGCTCAACACCGCATCACAAAAACGCAAGTACGGGAATGTGAAGCGAAAGGCTAGCTGGTTAGCCACATCTGGCACATTCGCATTAGCCACATGCTAGCACAGATTCCTGCCAATGCTTGATGACATAATAAATAATGCCTGGATAGAGTTTTTCATTCAATGATACCCATTAAATTTCTGCTTTAATTTCAAAAAGCCAACATGATCAACGGGAAAAATAATTCTATCGAGGTGACTAACTATGTGCACCAAAGCAAAGAAGACCTGGATGCAGCACAGGTCTAGTATCTGATCTATGACACTGTTCAGGTTTTTATGTACAATGGAGTTGATATAAACCCAGCACCATATGGATTGTCTGTCCCAACAAGTCGTGAATACAGTGGTGAGTTCTTCAGTCTCAACATGGCTAACGCACTGCTATTAGCGTAGAATCAAAAGGCGTTATCTAGCTAACTGTACGTGAAGCTCCCTGTCAGCTTGTATTAGCTAGCTAACAAGTCCCAAAGCTTCAGCCTGTGACGTTATGATTTTTAAAATGTTCTGCTGCTGTCATAACTTTAGTTTTGCAAATGTTTTAACATAAACTGGCGGATTCCATTGGCCCTTATAAGGTTGCATCATCACGATTTGCTTAATCTACCATCAGCGCTAAAGAGGTGAATTTTTAAAGAGACAATAAATAACATTGACCTTTGTCTGAGTAGACGAGTTAATACTGTTTTAGAACACGACTGATACGTACACACACAGGCAGGTAGTACTTCAGCCATTGAAGCCATTGAATTAGTCCCACTTTATACTGCATGTGAAGCATACTCTAGGGAACTATCATAATAGCTACCACCAATACTGAATGCTAATGCTAACCTAACAGGAACTTGAGGGTTCTAGAATGTTCTGATGATGCCTGAATATATGAGAACACTCCAGGTCCAAAACACCACCAAGGCTCTTATGTTCGGGAAGTTTTGTTAAACCACGATTTCGGATGATCAGACCTTCCTAGACCATTCTGTGGGCGACAATGCCGTCAAGGCTCTGTAATGTTCAGTTAGCACACAAAGAAGTTTCAGTACATCAGATAATGTTCTCAGAGGTGCGAAGTTTCTAGAGCTTTTGACTGATTCCGAGACCTCGAAAACATCTTGAAGGTTCCAGAATTCTGTCAGCGCTCTGGAACTCCTGCAAGTTCTAGAACGCTTAGTGGAGTGAAGGGCACGAGGAACCTTACATAACGTCTGAACGCTGGATGTTCTGTTGCCTGCAGCACACTCAGCATCATCCCGTTCATCGGAACAGGAATTTCAGAGGAGCTATCACTGTTCACACAGTCTCGCATGCAAAAGCTACGAATAAGACGAACTGACAAGCAGGTACTCCACACGGTACACACACAATACTGTGAATGGGTACTTCACACAAAACAACAAGCATCTTCTCCTCTATGCCGACTGTAATAGGCTACGACTTGTGCGGCAGCCTGGTGAGGAGTTCAGTTCAGTACAAATGGCCGGTGCTGGTTGTGTTAGCAGAGTTTTCCCTTTTATCGCTTTCGCTGGCATGTTTAAAGACGTGCTTTCCTGACTCTCAAACCTTTAAGACCTGCTAAAATTTCCATCATAAGACAAACAGGTTTCAAAAAAAGTAAGCAGGTATTCTCACCTTCCTTCTAGTAAAATCTACTTATTGCAGATACTGCTTTATTCAAAGGTGTGCTCCCGAGGACCACATCTCACTGGTGTCTCATCACTCAAACTTAAGATTTGGCTGGTTCATGCATACAGCCACTGAGCTGAGATTCAACGCAGACTCTGAGAAAGGCAGAGTATGTCAAGAGAGGACGAGGTACCGTCAAACAAAAGCAGGAAGGTCTGATGAACTACTGTAGCTCTGGATCATGGGTTGGAGGTCTGTACACAGTACGGAGCCATGCTAAGAGGCAGTGCTAGCCAAGGAGGGAGGGAACAAAGAAAGACAGGAAGTGCTGAGAAGTCTGAGGAGAAGCACGAGAAGGCAAGTCAAGGTAGAAAAGACAGAAATACTTCAAGAGAAAGACAGCGAGAAACTCAAGAGGAGAAGAAGACGGTATTACAGGCGGTCTAACTGACAAGCAGGAATTTGTGCTGGCTTGATCGTAAAAGGGAAAGAACAGGTTGAAAAGCACATACAGACACATACATGCACGTACATATACACGGTGCCGAAGCCTCCAAAGCCTCATTGGTTTCTAGCGCTGCCCGGCCAAGCGGAGCGCCGAGTGAGCGCTGTGCTGTAAAAGACCATCGTCTCTTCATCTTCTCGTCTTCTTTAATCCCTCTCCTCCCTCTCTTCTGCATGCCAAAATCCTCCTTGAATCACTGCCTCGCCTCATCCACCGCATCTCCGCCTCCGTCGCAGTCACTTCAGTCCGGTTTGTGAAAGCAGAATCGCACAGAAGCACAGAAGAAGAAGAAGAAGGAGGGCGCGGTTTGTTGTTTTACGCAAATACAGGCTGTTTTCAGGGTGTCTGGACGGGTCGGGGGGAAGGATCAGGTCAATGACGGGACTTAATGAGGGAGCGGCACCAGGATATCCACGTAGTTGATGGGGAAGAAGCCCGACTGGCCGTTGATCATGCCCTCGTACCAGTTGTCGTCGATCTGGTTGGTCAGGGTGATGATGTCGCCCTCTTTGAAGCCCAGCTCGCCTTCGTTCTCTGGCTCAAAGTCGTAGAGCGCTCGGCAGCAGGGCTGGTCCATGGGAGCTGTGAGGGGACAGAAAGCACGAGGCAGGTTTAGCACATGAAGTTCAACGACCTCGAGCGGCCACATTTAAAGTACAATACGCCACCCAATGACTGTTTACATTCTGCTGTGGCCTGCAGCATCCTACAGCCCCGATTCCAAAGTTAGGACACCGTGTAAAACCAATAAAAGCGCTGATCTAACATTTACCTGACTGAAAGCAGCTCGAAGTCACTATATTCAATGATTTTCCTCTTCAGCTTCATTGATTTCTGTAAATATCTGCTTATTCAACATGTTTCACAGACTGGGAAAGATGTGAAATGCTCCAAAAACACCTGTTTGGAACGCTCCACAGGTAAACAGGCTCATTGGTAACAGGTGAGAGGATCATGATTGGGTATGAAAGGGGCATCCTGGAAGCGAGGTTCACCACTTTGTGAACACATGACTGGATGAAGGAGATGAACACATGGACTCAGAGACACTTCAGGAAACTGCTGACGGTAAACACAGTTTAATTATTGATTGATTCTGGTTTTATTTACTTTGTGCTTTTGCAGATTTGGTCTGAAAGCACAAAAAGTGTCTGCCAATCAATGACTCTGAGACTTTGCGCCTGACCAATCACAGCTGGCCGCCTTTCACGACTCGCACGTATGTGATCAGAAAAGGCAGCGCGGAGGAGAGCTCCTATTGGTCAACATGTCACAGAGGTTGTTAAGGAAAACCTGGGACAGCCGTGTTTTTGTGTGAGGTGTCCCAGACGCTGCAACATTTGACCTCCATTACACGAGATAAAACAAGCAACTGCAACGCCGGACACTGATTTTTGCTCCTGGCGGCACACGTCTGCCGGCTCAGGACATGGTTGTAATCTGATCCTGACAGATGGCTGTTTGCCGTTCGCTCAACAACCCAGAGAACACGTCTCCACCTGGTGATCTTCCGGGCGATTTGGCAGAGTGTATCCCTCCGTTGTGGCTCTCGCTGGGCGGCAGCAGCTCCAGGGTCATTCGGGGTTTGGGGGTGTACTCCTTCCTCGGTTTACCGGACACTTCCTTTATCCTGGACACAGTTAAAAAAAGGTTTCACGTCAGTCTGTTTCAGGCGGTTTATTTTCATCACAGGTGGGCAGCGAGATCAATACCTGTCCTCCATCTTGCTGGAGAGCTGTTGGAGGATTTCGGCCGAGCGGCTGTGGTACTCCAGCTGAGCTTGAACCAACGCTGCCAGCTGGCTCACCTGCTCTATCTGCAACACACACACACACACACACGTTTTTTCCACTGCCATCCCATGCTGGGCCTGAGTCTGGCTCGGCTCGGGACAGCACAGCACAGCACAGGATCGCTGCCCTTTGTTTTGTCATTGCAGCTCTGAACACACTGGGATCTGTCCAAAACTGCAGGCGTAACTATAGCAACAGAAGAGCCGTGTCAACATCAGCAGCATCAGATCGTGTTCGCGTGCTCTCAGTCACGTTTTCGTCATGACGTCCATGTTTGTTGTTATCTTTATTCATTCACCGAGCGGCTGAGACATTTCCACTGTCTACACCTACACACTGCATGAAATCAACTGATTCATTAATTACTGTTGTGATTATCTTAAAGGTCAATTTGAGAAAAGCGACAGTTTTGGTAACGAAGCCATCGTTTAAGTCATTTTTCAGGCAAAATGTCAAAGGTTTGATGAGTCCAGCTTCTCAGATCTGAGAATCTGCTGCTTTTCTTCATCTTATGTGAAATCAAATGTAAATCTTTGTTTTTGGACAAAGCGTTCGATGACCCTCTGACGCTGTGTAGAAACTCTTAATGGGTTAATCTGGATGACAATAATCTGTAGCTGAGACATCAGACTGCTTACGTCGCTCTCCAGCAGGTTGAACATGCTCTGCTCTGCGATCTCTTTGCTCTCGTCGAACTTCTCCAGCGCCTGCTTGATCTCCTCGTCCTGGACTTTCCCCTGACGCTTCTTCTTGTAATCAAAGTCCAGGCGGCGGCCCTCCATCTTCTTCAAATGGTGCTGCGGTGGAGGGAAAAGGAGTGAGCTCCCACAGCTGCAGCCATTCAGCACCCATGTCACTGTGAACAGCTGTTTTATTCACCTGGATCTCTTTGAGGTCTTTGTCGTGGAGGTTCTGCAGCGGGTCGATGAAGTTCTGTTTGACCTCCATGTCCAGAGCGTCCTTCACCTCCCCGAGCTCCTTCATCGCCTCGCTGGCATCGATCAGCGCCAAACCTGGAGGCAGGTGACGAAGGGAAGACAGACAGAGTGAGAAAACACAGAGAGGATAAAAGAGGTTTTCCCAAACAGGAAGCGTCAGGTGGACTCATCCTGTCCTTTCCTGGTTTTGTAGCTCAGTGCTGGTTTCTGGTGACCCAAAAGTCTGACAGAGAGCAGAGAATAAATGTCTGAAAACACAGCTTGACCTGGTTTTCACCTTTTCTAATGAATGACATTCAAGTTCAGGTGAGAACATTTTAATGTGAAACAGCCTAAAAGCTCACCGACCTCAAAAAGAACACTACAGAATTCACGAGCTCTGACGAGTTCATGTGTTTGTTCACTTTGTGGCTGAACACTTCGGATTTTGAGCTGAAAAATGCATCAGAGACGACGCTGCTGCATTTGTGACAGTGAAATAATTTGTTTTGAAAATGTTCTGCGTATTTTCACCAAATCATCTGCAAACCATCAAACTTTTTACAGCTAATTAGATTCAAACCCGTCACCTGTGAAAACAAGTGTTACTGTTTTAACATTAGCTACCCGAAAAACATCCAAAACTGAGCCTGAATACAAGTAAAATCAGTAATGATGATGATATTTAGCGTTTTTCTTCATGACTATGGAGCTGATGTCGAGGCAGGTTAGCGGTCTTACCTGAAGGTTACGTGGCTAGCTTAAATTCAGAGGGTTAGCAGGCTAACAAGCAAACTGAGGTCACCTTTGTAATGTCTGCAGCTGTTAGCCAGACAGTTAAGAAGAAGAGAGAGAGTCACATTTTAAAATGAATCACACTTAATTTGATCTTTATGACTTCAGTGATTACGTGTTTTAAATTAGCTCTGATCCCATCTTGAACTTGGGCAGCTGAGGCTCATGGGTATTGTAGTTTTCTCAGTCGTCCACCAAAGCGAAAGACATTACGGTGATATTTTCTGAGGATGTTGCTGACGCAGCATATCTGCCTCCGCACCTTCTTTACCTCCCAGTCAGAGCTCAACTCCTCCAAGCTAACATTAGCATGAGAGCATTCCCACTTACCGAAGCTGGACTCCTCTCCTAACTCCCGTCCAAACTTCAACATGGCGTCGCCCAGGACGGTCTCGGCCTGCGGGTAGCCGGGTCCCTTCTCCTGCCCGCGGATCTTTGACATGGTGTTGATCATACTCAGCCGGGCTCTGGATGCTGCAGGGCGGCAACGGTTAGCCTACCAGTGACTGGTGCCGCTCACGGCTGCATGCTGTGGTGGTCTAACTGTGCGTTTCATACCTGGATTGGGTTGTAGGTATTCTGTGGTTTTGGTCATGATGTCCAACACTGCTCTGCTGGTGATGTCCACTTTCTGCCGAGGAAAACACACCACGAGAGCTCAGCGATCGATTCAATCCAGACATTCAAGTGCCCTGATAGATCAGAAGCAAGCAGCTGAAAGTCAGACTGATGCCACTCTGCAGGTTAGCTTAGCTTAGCTTAGCTAGCTTGGCTCTGTCAAACATCTGATTTATGTTGCTTGCTCATCTTCTTTTTGTTTTATGTGCCAAACTATTTCTTCAGCTAAGCTGACGGGCTCCTGGCTGTAGCTTTGTGTCCAATAAATGTGAGAGTGGCGTCAACCTGAAAATGCAGCTAGCTTAACTCTGCTATCAGCTCGAAACCCCAACACTTCCTGCTTCACAGTAAAAGCCTCGATCAGTTCTCTTCACTGTAATCAATGAAATAAATATTGATTACTACTGACATCAGGTCTGACTGAAGGACATTTACCTTTTCCATCTCTTTGAAGTCATCGTCCAGCTTGGTTCCTTCTGCACCTCCAACCTTCTCACTGACTTTCTGTGACAGGAAACACAGAGAGAGAGACAGTTCATGTTTTCTGTCCTGAAACGCTTTAAAGTCTTCAGAGAGGGACGACCGGGCTGCGTTCAGCTTTGTAATGAGAGAAAACTGGTTCAACATGAAGACGTGAGCAGAGAAAAGTCAGAGGACGAGAGAGATGGCCCTGAAACTTATTGTTCATGTCATTAAAAAGCATTAAAGAGGACTTTCTTCTTCTGCATCTTGGCCTCTGACGACAACTTTAATTGTCCCACAGCCTCTTCATCCTTCTTCAGTAAAAACGTCTTCATCGAGGGACAAGTGTCTCCCTGTCTTCACTGTCACGTGTGAGTCCACAGAGACACGATCCGTGTCCACATTCAGAGCTTGTGCTGACGCTCTTTAATCTACAGCGATGCTTCATTTCCTATAAGATCATCACGTCTGCAGCGCGGCCGTCCTGTAGGAACCACGTATGTCCAAAAAGTTTGACGAGCTCAGAAGAACAGGCTGTTTTCAGTACTGCAGAGGTTTAAATGATGTTTTCAGGACTTTTCAGCTTAAAACATTAGTTAGAAAAGTAATCAGATGTGATAAGTGACATTTTTTTGATGAAGTAATTAACTTGGTTCAACTGTAATCGATTACATTTCAAAAGTAACTTTTCCATTGCTGCTAATACTCAGCGAGGCCACAACAGGTTTACAGTGAACAGGTCTGTCTGTGTGAGGGAGACACAGGAAGAGGCTGCACGGCTCGTAAACGTCACATCTGATGGCGCTCAGACGTCCCAGAACCTCGAACACATCGCGATAGCAGGAAGTGCCGCAGAGTGACGCCTCTGGCTTTCTGATCGGCTCAGGATGAAGACGAGGAGGAGGAGGAGGGGAGTGGGATTTTCCACAATCGTGACTCACATCAGCCTCCCACGCATTGGTGGACTACACACACACACACACACACACACACACATACACACACGCACGCACGCACACACACACACACACACACACACACACAGAAACAAACACACTCATGCAGTATTTACTTGTATATACACACATTCAGTCAGGCTGAATACTGAAGCAACAGAGGATGGCAGACCTTTTTTTTCACTCCAAATATCAAAATAAGTACAATTCTGAGGGACTTGTACTTCACTGGAGTGATTTCTCTTCTTGCTCTTTTATTCTTGGACTCCACTCGCCTTCACTTCGCTGGAAACAGTTGGATTTTTTCTGCCCTTTATCTGACAGCTCACTGTTCAGGCTTTACATAACAAACACAATAAGCTGTGAAGATGAAATCAGTCTGGATGTTTGTCTTCAGATGTCTCTGAGTTGTCCAAAGAGACATTTCTCCCATTGGCCCGATTTCTACACACTGATACTTTAAGTACACTTTGATGATAATACTGACATACTTTTACTGAAGTTTTACTTACTTTCACTCCATCAAAGCACACATGGAAGCTCATTATGTAAAGACTGCTAATGCCAAGTGTGCGTGTGTGTGTCTGCACGCGTGTGTGTGTGTGTGTGTGTGCGATGCAGATGTCATACATCCTCTTCATCACGCTGACAAACCATGCAAACATAAAGGTAAACATGTACGTGTTTATGTAACTGCCGGCACACCTGAGCACCTGTGTGTGTGTGTGTGTGTGTGTGTGTGTGTGTGTGTGTGTGTGTGTGTGTGTGTGTGAAAGAGGACAGCTTTGATCAGAGCTGTGTGCGTGTGTGTGTGAGCGAGAGAAAGAGGCGAATGAGAGGTAAAAAAAAAAGATGGCGTGTTATTAAAAGCAAAAACAACACAAACCACAGCAGGAAGAATGTGAGAGGACGGACAGATGAGGAGGAAGAAGCAGTTGCCATGGAGACAGGGATCTGCCTCTCGTTTCCAAGAACCAACACGCACACACACACACACACGCTGGTCTGTGGTTGCAGAGAGGTGTACTGACACAGTTACATAACTGGGTCTCTCAGCAGAGATCGTATCGTCACTGTAACCGACGCTCGTTTAGCTCTGTGTGACCGATTTTAACATGGCTGACATTATTACACTCCAGATGACGTCTGATCCACAAAGATGCTTCACAACGAAACTTTACAGATCAAGAAAACACGTTAAAGCTGTGGTTTTATAGATCCTTCAGTTCATATAAGTTACAAAGAGATGAAGGATAAAAGAAGACAGAGCTGTGCTAAGCTACAGCAGTGCTTTGAGCTAAATGCTAACTAGCTAGCTTTCTGATTACCTGATGCAGTGACGTCTCGCTTCGCTCTTAAAGTGGCTGGCATAGCGCTGTGAGCTAAATGCTACACGCTCACAGCAACAATGCTAACATGCAGATGTTAAGCAGATGCAATATAATGCTACCCACGTGGCTGTTTAGCATGTTAGCAACATGTGCTAATTGGCGCTTAACAAGCACAGCTGAGGATGGCGGGAATGTCAGCAGTTTGGTTCATACATCAAAGTCACTCAGTCAGCTGCAGGCTTTTTACAGCCCGTATTTGTTCACATTTGATCAAGTTAACACCATTAAAAGAAAGCCAAATTAGCCACTAGCAGTGGTAGTATTCATGGATGCACAGACAAACGTCACTGGATCACTGCCAGACTGAAGAAAACCTAAAAACAGGATGATTCACAGGCAGGTTCTGCTTCTTCTCTCACCAGACACACATCTATTTATGAGCGCTGAGAAGGACAATATGTACCATTTTTGACTCCTCCCCGGCGCCCCCTGAGGAGGCGATGCATACATGAACTCATCGCCGCGGTGCAGTGCTGTGCATGGCCTGCAGAGGGAGCTGTGCTGAGTCCACCAAGCCACAGGAAAGTTAAGAGCTGAGTTTGGGTGATATTAATCACAGAGAGAGCTCAAAATGGACCCATGGGTGCTGGCAGTGTGGCCGTTCACACACACACACACACACACACACACACACACACACACACACACACACACACACACACAGAAAGTAGAACTAACCACCTCTTAGACCACTGATGCATTAACAGCCCCCATCTGTTCTACATCTCTCCTCCTCCACAGTTGCCTGTTATCAGTTTCTCTCTTTTGTTTCTGCGCCTCCCACTTCAGCAGCTACGTCTTACCTCCTCCGTCTCCTCCGTCTCCTGCTCACTTTGTCCTCATCTCATGCCCTCCCTCGTTCTCTGTTTCTCCCTCTTTAATATCATTTCACATTCCTTTTCTTGAGGAGTCACTCAGAAAAATAAGATTCATTGCAAGAAATAATAAGCGGGCGACAGCGATGGGATCAGAGGTCAGAGGTCATGGCGCCCTGACAGCTGATAGTCCTCCTCTCCAGCTGACATTAATCTCGTGTGGAGGAGAATTAGCCTATCAGGGGGAGAAATAAGAACCGGGGAGGCGAGCTTGGCAGCCGGAGTTGGTTCATCTATCAGTCTGAACGGCTGCCAAAACACTCAGACGCCATCTTGGACTGTAGATGGATAAAAGGCTGGATTGATGGCCGGCTCAGGCTATTTATCCAAAATGTAATATGTCTGTGTCTGGGAAAAAAAAAAGAAAAAGCTCAACCCAGTTGTATTATTCTTTCAATATTTATAAACCTCTGATGACTTCTGGAAAAGGTTTTACTGGATTAAAAATACCCAGAAATCATCATTAAATGTTTAACTTTGCTACTTTTTAAGCTGGTGGTTCATATTTGAACTGTGGTGCGTTCAAGTGCCCAAACATTGAAACAGAAACATGGAGACTGAAGCACCAGCAGCTGCAAGTGTTTCAAACAAGTCAAATTCCTGTGACGCTGGGCAGGACTCATGTTTCCGGACACTTCAGCGCTGGTGCTCGTCCTGTTTGTGTTGGACGCAGTTTTGTCCAGCAGGTCTTCATTTCTTCATACTTCTGGGACGCATTACAGGAGCAGCTCCCTCCTCCTCTTCCCTCTTGACTTTCCTGACCGGCTGCAGGTGAGGGTGTTTCTGCTGTTGCGTTCGGTTTCATCACGTTCGTCCAGAGCAGCTTTAACACCCATCAGACTCTCTGATAACCCCCCGATCTGTGCTCTGCCCCCCAGCCAGAGACAGTTTTATATGTATGAGTGTCAAACCTTTGTCTCCGCTCGTTCCATGTACTGTAACAGCAGGGAGGACGGTTACATCATCAGAGACAGAGGACTGGTGGACGTTCAGAAACATTATGCAAGCTTTCCAACATCTACGTTTTAATCTGAGAGGTGACGAGGTGATGACTCTTCAGAGAGCGAACACAGGACGAAGACGCAGGGAGACAGAAAATCAGAGTGAAAGAGGCGAAAAAGAGAAGACGGCGACAGTTTTCTGTAGGAAAACTAAGACAGACAGGCTGAAAAAGAGTCAGAGGAAAGAAGAGAAAAGGTCTTTTCCACCTTTCCAATGGCTGATACCTCTCATGTTTTATTACATCTGCAGCTCTGCTTTATTATCCGTCATCGCAGTTTTTTAAGCATTTATAGTTAATATACACCATTCATCCAGCAGACATTATTGTCCATTTGGTGAAGTCCAGTAAAAGGACGTTTAGCTCTGCTTTGGTCTCTACCAGCTCTTCAGCTGCTGCACTGAAGGAGTAATCCACTGATCACTCCATCGGCTTTTCAGCTGCAGCGTTTGTTGAATTTAAAGAATATTCGAGCACTTTCTTTTCTGAAAGACATCCTCAGCTTTGGAAATATGAGGACAGCTCGTCTCCTGGTGGGAGTTTCCTGTCTGAGCTACTTTTAAACACTTTAAACCCAGCTGTGTCGCTGCACTGACTCGTCCTCATCAGCCGTCCTCTTTAAACCAACCAAGCTGGAGAGACAGGGTTTGTTTTTGATCTGAGGCCCAAATCGATTCTAATCAGATGTCTGTTTAAGATTCAAGGACGAGGCTGAGATCACGTCCCCAAGCTCCTGTCCGTCTGTCCATCAGACCGGCTCTCAGGATCTGATCCTGGAATCTAACTCTGGAACAAACAGAGCGACGTGCCTCATCCGAGGCAGAAAGATCGGATCAGGAGGACGAGGAGAGGACGGAGATGAAGAGGAGGAAAGCGAAAGGGACAATGAGACAAGTGTGAAAGCAAACATAATGGAAGGAGTTGTGGTAGGAGGATGCATGATGGGAGAAAATTAAAAATGAGGCGACAGATGGAGGAAGAGGGTGAGGAAAGAGAAGAGAAACGCTGGAGAGAGGAAAGCAGGACGAGGCTGAAGCTTCACGTGTTGCATTCAGAGTCCTGCAGGTTTCAGAGCGCTGCATACGCATTTTAACCGCCGGGAGGCGACGGGTCGACTCCGGCGGGAAGCCTCCGAGCAGCTGCAGTGCAGCAACACCTCAGCAGCGCTCATGCATTATTAACTACAACAACAAGAGAAGAAGAAGGAAGATTCACAGACGCCGTCGTCTTCGGGACAACTTGATTTTTGTAAAAACTCCGATATGAGAAGTGAACCCTTCACCTGCAGACAGATGCACGAGGTGAGCGACACACCTGGAGGTTTTTCAGCCTCAGAGAGCGTGAACGAAGGGCCGGACAGACATATTACAGACGAGACAAAGACGGGAAGCAGACGAGGACGGACACTGTCTCACAGCTCAAGTCATCAGATGGTCAGATTTTTGGCTCCATGTTCTCACGTGTACGACTGTAGCTTTTAAACTTCAACACGTCTGAAGGGTCCGGCATGTGTGAACACCAGAGAGATGGACCCCACTGGGAATGGGAATAGTCCAAAATCCAAGATGGTGGCACCATGGCGCCATCCATCCATTGTCTATACCTGACTATCCCTTTCGGGGTTGTGGGGGTGTGGGGGTGAACATGCAAACTTCACACAGAAAGGCCCGACCCAGGGATTGAACTGGCGACCTTCTTGCTGTGAGGCACGTGCACTACCTGCTGCACCACCGTGCCGCCTATGAAACCTTCAATTTTTCCTCATTTATTGTCCCTTTTTTCCCTTCAAAAACCTGAAAACACCATCAAACGACCGCTCCAACAGACTCTGCATCCTGAACAAAGACAGTACAGACGACTGAAAACAGTCAAAGCGAGCTTCACGGCCGACAGCGGGAGACCCCGTCCAGGCTCGCTGTCCAGCTCAGTGATGGACCCACTTCTATCAACAATAAACTGTCTTGACTCCAGAACTGCACACGTTAGCTGTGCTGTGCGCATGTTAGCATGGACATTAGCATTCAGCTAGAAGTGTCATTTTTCCCAGGAAAGCTTCACAGAGGCCGCATACGGCAAAATAAAATGGCCTTTTATGCCAGGGTTTGTTAAGAGCATGAGCATCATCATCATCATCATCATCATCTGCTTCCTGGTGTCTTGGGACTTCGTGCTCGCAGTGTTTTCAGATCTCTGCAGCGTCGTCAGTGAGTAAAATGTTCTAACAAACAGGAATGACAAAATAAGCGCAGGTTCTCGACCCTGTTAGCGGCTTCGGGAGCTTTTAGTCTACTGCGTGCGAGTGAGACGGTATGAGTTACATAACCGCGGTCACTCGCTACTACGGTAACACACATAAAAGGGATGTCACGTTACCAGCAGGGACTCGGCGGTGGGAGGAAGTGCGAAGAAGAAGACGAAGAGCTGGGGAGCGATAAAGCAAAATGAGACACGGAGAAGCGAGAGATTCAGACAAAGAGAAGGCAAAGATCGACACGCCTGAGTAAAAAATCTGATAGGAAAGAGACAGAGTGAGACATCAGAGCGTGTCAGACTGGATCTATTCCTCCTTTCATTTGTATTCATCCCATAAAGGCGAGACAAAGTATATTCCAGCTCCGTCAGCCCGTCAGAGAGCCTCATTCATCAGCTGCTGGAGTCACGATTCACAGGCCGCCAAACCTCTGCGTGTTTGATGGGGTTTAAGCAATATTCCTGTCGAGGTGATGAAGATGACTGATCGGCTGCTTCCTTATGAGCAACGCCGTCCTGCGGTTTTCTAAGACGAACTGGAGCCTCGTGGGAAACTTCCAGCAGGAGCTCGGCAGGGTCGCTGACAGTGAGGAATAACCACAAATCACTTCTTAGAGCAAAAATCTACTCAGTTTTTCTTAATCTGTAGTTCATAATATTTGTTTCCTACAAGTGAAAATGAACTCCAGCCTCCATCAGTATTTTCCCCATTTATAGCTACTATTACACCTACCAACCAAACTCCATTTGTTTTTCTCTATATTTAAAAAACATTAAGTGGTGGGAGTAAAATGAAATACTAAATCCATTTTAATTTAAAGGAATATATCTACAGTTTGGGAAATACGCTCTCTAAAGTTCACTGATCAACACATTACATTTGTGTAAAAAAAAAAATGTATAAAAAGATCAAATTGTGCTTTATTAGCGTTATTAGCGTCGACGTTCAGCTCTGAGCGGAGCTCATCACACGACGACTCCATTCAGGAGGCTGAAGCCCTGCAGGGCCGTGCTGTGGAGAGCCACTCAGGACTGATGGGTCATAAAAACGGCCAGCAAAGAGACACACACTGGTACAGAAGGCAGCTGCAGTACAGACGATCACTCTGAAGGGAGGTTGGAGAGACGGCCGTAAAACACTGAGAAAGACTGATGGCGGTGCATCAGTATGCACGGCAGCTCGGCAGCATGTTCACGATGTCGTCATAATAACACAAACACAAACATGAAGAGGAGGGACGGAGGAAGATGAGACAAAAAGACAACGATGAAGAAAGTGACGACAGACAGAAAAATGAATCGCTGTGGTTTTATCTCCTCTGCTGCCGATTGATTTTCTTGTTCCAGAAGATGAATTGTCTACAACCACTGCGACCAGTTAGCTCTCAGGCTGGACACACACACACACACACACACACACACACACACACACACACACACACACACACACACACACACACACACACACACACACACACACACACACGCTTCGACCTCTCTGATATCTTTAGAGACGTCCAGACCCTCCCTGTCAGCATCAATGTGTCAACATGCCATTTTAGCTGCCAAACAGTGCTTTTATTTTGAAAGGGGAGCACTGGGAGGAAAATGATTAGCATGCAGAGGAAGCTGGCGGATGAAGATCAAAGCTGACCCGAAACCAACGAAAACACTCCCACCATAACCGCACACAGACGCTATGACACTGCTGCAGTACTGGAATCAACGTTTTCTGACCGTTTTCCTGAAAACTCAAAAATATAAATATGAAGAAGTGTCTAAAAACATGCAAACACTTCTGAATGTTCAACAGTGAAGGTGCTCACACTCTGATTTAATGTTGGTTTGATCATTGAAACCATTGTTTTTACTCCATACAACTGTAGCTCAATGCTAATTGGCAAATCACCAATCACCCCCCCCCGTTTCCCATGAGGCATAGCAAAGCATTTATTTATATATACTTTGCTGAAGGCTTCACTGACGAATGATTTCAGCAGTAAATTTTAATAAGTTTTCTGCTCTCAATTTATCGTTCACACTACTTTTGTATCATCATTCATGTACTTGTACTCACAATTACATACTCACAAACAACCTAATACTGATCTATCACTATTGCTAATACGTTGTTATTGAGTCTGGCCATGCTGCCTGGTGCTACTCCCCGCCCCTGATGTTTAAACCAACCAATGAGAGCGCTTCTGCCTCAGTGAACACAACTACAACCTTCCAGCTGTCACCAGTTTAAAAAGGAGGATGGGAATTCCCTCAGAGCGCGACGGCTGCATCACCAACAGCAAAGGCAGCTGAGAGTGAGGCGGCCAGAGGTCAAGGGTCAAGGGCCGCGGCGGCAATGAATCAGATAAACACGCTTGAAAGCAAAGATGGAGGACGCAGGAAGGAGCACACGGGTCGTCCCTCCCTCTGCCTCTCTGTCACGTGCGGCGCCCTCAAGGTTGATCAATTATTGAGAGAGCCAACCAGAGCTCAGCGTGCGTGTGTGTGTGTTTGCATCGCGTCTGCTTCCTCGTCGCACGTGTGTGGGTTGCCACGGCAACACTGCCTCCTGAACTGGAGAGGGGCGTGTTTGATCAGGAAGCAGCAGAGGAAGAGACGACAGGCTGGTTCTCTTTCTCTTCTTCTTCATTTAGCTGCTTTTCTGCACACTTCCTGTCACTGCGTTTGACGTGAGACACGAGTCAGCGTTCGGTTTGTCTCTGATTCCCTCGTCTCATCCCTCCATCTCTCTGCTCACGGCTTCTCCTCTTTCAGATAAAAGCCGGTATCGCAGCTGATTGGCCTGTTTGCAAAAGATGAGTGTAAAATCGGATGTTTGGATTTGTGGTAAATTCCTGCAAAAACAGCATTTTAACTCATAAACTGCGTCTTGGTCACGTGATCCATGAATTACCAATGAGCTGTGAACATAAAATATTGAGGTAATTGAGGTAAATAAAAGCCACTGTTTGAGAATTTCTGACATTTCTCTTCTCTTCTATCAGTTTTACTTCTTTCTTCTTTCACTTCCTCATTCTTAATGTTGTCTCTCGTCTTTCATCCTCTCTCTGTCCTCAGTCTCTTCCTGCCATGTTTATGTACATCTCAGCTTGATTTCTCTCCACCTCTCATGTTTTATTCAGCCAGGTGGACTGAGGTGTCCCATTTCCTGCCCCTGCTGGCAGCGGTGGCCATCTTGGTCGAGGGCACTGTGACTTAGCTTCACACTGCCACCACATGCTCAGCATGCCGAAATGCGTCCTAGATTCTGGTCTCGGTGGACAGGTAGTCTGCGTTCGTATCAAGTTTTAATGTTCAACACTCACTCCTCACAGCTGATTGGCTGTCACCACTGGCAGCCAATCAGCACACACCTGAGAGCTTTCGCCCTCCAGAAAATTAAAAAAAAAACCCAAACAAGATTACACCACAAAACTGTTATGTAATATGTAATATGTAATTTCAGCATGTTTCCGTATTTCTGTTCGTTTTTCCTTTGAGGTGATGGTCGCTGGCCTGTAATAAGGTCATCCAATCATCTCAATTGGCCAAAATGAAATGATTGGATGGTGAACCTGCCCGTCTGTCTATGGGGGTACTGAGCGTTCTAGCTCACTCTTACTGGTTTACCAACTCCAGCTTTAACGTGAGCTGTGACAGCAGGTCCGGAGGTCCAATCACGATGACACGTATCGACCACTGGGAGGAGCTAGTGTGTCGGAAAAACAGCAGAAGAAGAGTAACTGTTTCCAGCGCAGCCAAACAAACCACGGCATGTTTGAGGCGAGAGGATCCATCGCGTCACGTGCACAAACTCATCCTACGTTTTCTTTTCATTCCATGAAACGTCAACGCGATCTGAGCAGAAGATTCCGAAATCATTAACCATGAAGACGTCTTTTAGCTCCGTCTTTGGTCTCCACCAGCTCCTCAGAAAACCATCCGGCTCTTTAGCCACAAAATGCACCACAACGCCGACCAGCTAGCAGTGTTTTTGAACCTGGACTCTGTTTTGGATGCTAAAAAAAGATGTAGGTTAATTGCCAGTTATTATTATTTTATTATTATTCAATTATTTATAATTATTTATTGTTTGTTTTAACATTGTTGGGATACCAGAATTTTAGACACTAGCATAAACTAAACAATGCTTGATGCGTCTTTCGATGCCACATAAAGAAAGATGTCCTCGGCACAGGAAGTAGGACCACTTTTCTCTTTTTTTAAGAGTCAACTGTGCAGCCTGGGGTTGAAATCTGATTGTAGATCAGTTTTAATAATGTAGGCACTGTCGAATGTGCTCCTTATTGTCCCTTCTGTGTTCGGTGTTTGCAATGTGAAACGATCTGTAGGCAAAACGTCGAGGATTTGGAGGTAAATCTAAACAACAGGAGCTTTGTTTTGGAGCTTCTGGACTACAGATGGTGGACTGAACGAGTTGTTCCTTGTCAGGCAGGAGCAGAGAAGGAAGGACGCGCTGAAAATACTGCTGCGATTATTCAGACACGAGCTGTGTTTTCCACCATGAGCTCATCGTTTCATCGAACTCAAACCACCAGGAGTCTTAGTTTCATGATGATGCGTCCTTCAGAGAGTTGTGATTCACACTGAATTAGATTTTCTAGCCTGAAATGACTTTGTAATGCTTGACGATGTGTTGTGCCAGCGCTGCATGTAATCACCTGTAATCATCCATCACCTCTTCTGCACAACATCCACCCAGTTGCCCCCGGTTACAGGGCTGTTGGCATGCGCCGCGCTCTGCTCGGCATGAATAAGGCATGTCAATGAACCAGACCACAGCGGCTGCATGGTTAATCAACCCCAGACGGACGGCAGATCCGGCTCAAACGCACAGATCACGCAGAAACAGAAGGTATATTTCTGGATTCGTCCTCCCCTGGTTTCCAGAGTTACCGGCCCCTGACGTCTCGTGCCGCCCGCCGCCCCCTCTCTTTCCGCTAACGTCTGTCGGTGAATCACAGATCTATTTTGGGCCTCGCTTCCCGCCTGCTCGACATTGCGCCGCTGACGTCTCACCTCTTCACATCCAACATGTGATTCTGTTAATTTTATTTGCTTTTCCTGCTCCTGTGAGACACGAGTCTGCTGCTTTTAGTGTGTTATTAACAAAGAATCAGGGAGCCTCACTGTTGCTCTGGCTGACGTGTTGCTTCACAATTTGAATTTGTCCAGTACTTTAATTAATTCCTGCAAAACTCACAGCATTCCCATCAGCCTCAGCTGCACTTTGTGTTTGTTGCTTATTGGTTGTTTGCAGTCATGTGATATTAAACCCACCTGTCTTCTGTGAAACCGTTGACACCAATTTAACAAAGTTTTATCGATTTGAACAACTGTGAACGACACAAACAGGCACTGTGAGTGTGTGTTATCAGAAGATCACTTCCTGCCCTCCATCTGCAGCCCACACATCATATGCAAACAAGCTATCAGCAGAGGTTTTGTTAGCTTCCTGTTGTTAGCTGCACACTCTGAAGACTTGCTTTAAAAACAAAACAACGTTAAAGAAAGGAAATACATCAAATAAAACTTGGTTGGATTCTTTCACAGCACTAACTTTTGGCCTTTATTTCGATGAAAAGTGACAGACCTTAGATTACAGGTGGTGTTGCCATGATGCTGCCTGCATCTTTTTTTTGCTTTCGATGGGAAATCTTCTGAAAAGACGCTTCAGTTTAGTGGAAACTGTGACGACGTCTGTTACCCTGCATTTGACTCTCCAACACATCGATGCGTCACGACTTAAATCCCTGAATAAAAGAAATAATTAGACAGTCGCACGACCTAATGTCTCCTGGATGGATTATGTTCAGGGAAAAATAATAAAAGTTTAATTGCTTTAGCGGGTTACAGTGGATCCTTTAGTACTCATACAGCACTTTAGAAGTACTGAAGTATTAAAAGTAGTCAGAGCGGTAAAAACAGCAGCTCTCTGCTGCTGCAGTGACCCAGTTTCCCCCTCAGGGATCAATAAACACCATGTCCTCTATCAGAATCGCTCCATCGGACAAACCAGCCCATGTTCAGGAATTTCTCCTTTTGACAGCCTGGACAACCGACAGAGACAAAGGAGACGTCCCTCCTCAGTGTTTATTTTCCACGTTTTAAAGGTGCCAGTGAAGCTCTCGGCGTCGCTTTGACTGGATGAAAGAGTGACACAAAAAACATTTCCGCTGATCTGGATTCAGTTTCTCAGGCGGTCGACCACAAAGCAGACCGAAAGAGTAGTTTTGTCCTTGTTTGGTTTGTTGCTGCTGCACAGACCGATGCAGCTCATCATCCAGGACTCTACATCGCTTTGTTCTTGTCCTTATTTCAGGCTGTAAAAGCTGCTCCGGGAAACTTTAAACTTGTGTTGTCTTTTTGTCTGTTTGTCTTCCTCTCTGAAGACCTCTGGTCTCTCCTGTCCTCAGTGAGACTTCCCAATGGGACAAAGCTTTTAGAAGTGGACCTTCAGCGAGGATTTTTCTTCTCAAACTAACCACAAACAAAGACAGACGTCTCACCATCACTATGGAGGAATATTCAGACTGAATCGCTGAGTTAATCACGTCTCTGCGTAAGAAAAGATGAAGAAGGAAGAGACACTGTGGACACGATCTCTGCTGATCGGAAAATATCCAAATCTGCTACAAAGTCCAGTCGTGTCATCATATATCAATGCACAGTGTTGAAAACTGCTCACTGCATTAAAATCACTGACTTTTCCAGAGAATCTGCAGAAACGTGGTGAGAGCTCGAGCTGAAAGCGAAAAACATGGAGTTTTGACTATGTGGAGGTTTGATGGCTGCTTTCTGATCAGTTTGAAGACGCCACTCATTCGTTTGTTTGTCTTTAGTAAAAAGAGCGTTTCCAGCTGCATTTGAACGCACCATTAGCATTAGCTTTATCGATCTCCGTCCGCAAAGACATGACGTTTCCACAAACTCAGCGGCAGCTTCTTTCATGTGAGCTTTTCATTCTCCACTTTCTTCTGTTGGTCTGACCTCTGACCACCTCATCAGCGTCTCTGTGGAGCTCCATTCGATTTGAACGTGCTCTCCAGTATTAACAGCAGAAGCTGCCCTTCAGCCATATTTCCACGCTGAAGCTGCTTCGTCCTCCTTTCTGCTCGTCTCTGTTGTTTTACGCTCTTTCATTGGAGCAAACTGAGGACACGTCCGTCATGTTCTATAAAAACGCCTTCAGAGCTTCATCATAAATCAAAAAGCTTGGACAAAACACAGTCAGCAACCTTCCCATTACAACCAGAAAATAATATTCAGGTGTATGTTTAAAAAAATAAAGCAGTAAACGGTGTTCAGGTGATCCTCTGACCTTCATGGAGCTCCAACAAACACTTCGAACACTCATAAGATTCTCATCAGCCTCAGGTGCCTTTTGTCTGTGGTGCTAATTAGCATATATTAGCATGCTAACACGCTTAAGTAAGTCTAACTTTGGCCAACTTCAGACCGCCAGCTCAGATTTATACAGATCTCCATCTCTCGTTTCTCCACCCTGGAAAGTCGCATTGCCATCGTACGTAGCTACTGACACCTGTGCCGTTACCGCAGCGACACGCAAATCTGATCATCTGCGGAAAACGGCACGGACAGTCGGTCTCAAAGATCAGATTTGAGAAAAAAAAATCTGATTTGATAAACATCATACCTGCTAAAGGTTAGCATGTTAGCATTAGCATTGACAGCATGTTAGCTCGCTGTCGTACAGCCCGCGAGCGGCTAGCATCGCCGTGGACTCTCAGACCAAACTGACTGTATTACAGCAGACAGCATGACATTATGAGAGGAAGAGGAAGAGGAGGAAGAGGAGGTGTTTGGGTGGAGTGAACAGACGTCAGGTCAGCTTCATACAGCCTCTGTTCCTGCCTTCATCTCACATTCACCTCCCCACATCAGCTGGCCGCCGACAGCGAGAAGGCTAAAGGTCAGAAGGATTCCTCGTAAATGGAGAGAGGACAGATGAATGACTGCAGGGGTAAAAAGAAAGATGGGGGATGGGAAAGTGATAGAGGGATGACAGAAAAAGATGATCATGGAGAAAAGGGAAGACGGAGGGATGTCATATTCAGGATAATGGATGGCTGCAAGAAAAAATGGATACCTTCGAGGGACAGGACGTATTGTGAGAAGAAGGTGGAGGGATGGAAAGGCAATTATAGAGACTGAAAAGGAATGGAGGGATGTTCAGAGTGATAAAAAAGGATGGAGAGTGTAATTCCAAAACGAGGGAGGATGTATGTCTTACAAGACAATGGATGAAGACGGAGGTGTGTTGGACAGATGGACGACACAGGGATGACCACAAAGGGAGAGGAAAGAAGAAGAGAAGACGAAGGACTGATCGCATGATGGACAGATGAGATGAAAAGAAGATGGAGGGAAGTTCAGAGGGATCATCAAAGGCAATGAAGGGGTGATGGAGGGATGACAGAAAGTTTCCAATGAGACCAGACGGGTGTAAAGATGGAGGGATGATGAGAGGCATCATGAAAGAAGATGAAGGGATGGAAGCATGTTCAGAGGGATGATAGTGGAGGATGGAGAGGTGGATGACGGGTGGATGACTACAGTGTGGAGGAGATGAAGGGCAGCTTAAAAGAATGATGGGTGGAGGAAAAGAGAGACTGAGGGGTGTAGGTGAGATGGAGGGCTGATGGAGGGAGGCTCTGACAGATGTAGAGATGGGCGGATGTAGAGGCGGATGGAGGGAATTCCCTGTTGCGTGCAGCAACAGCCAATCAGCTCTGCGGACGCGCGCGCACACTCATACACACACGCACACATTTTCAACTCACATTCTGTTACATAACACCCCTTCGTGTGCGCGTGTGGGTTTGAGAAGGGGGTATGCCCCGCTTCTGAGCGCACACCCGCACGAAAACACGCGAGAAAACAGCACGCAGGAGACTTCATCCACACACGATTCAAAGCGCGAGCTTAATATCTGCCAAAAACCTCTTTTTTAAAAAACAAACAAACATGAAGATTTGTCAACGTGTTGAATGCGAACGTGCTCGAAATTCAAATACGGGACCAGAAAGAGGACAAAAAGCAGAATGTGATGCTGTTTTTAAAAATAAAACCACGATTTGTAGTGGTGGGGTGCATTTTTAATCGCTCATGTATCGCAATGTTTGCCTCTTTTCGTATCAGTCTGAAGGATGTAACGCGGAGGACACGGTGGGGTACAAACTGTAGGTTGGACAGACAGACTGGACGGTGTCTCCTTACCTGGGTGGCTTTGTGGAACTGCTTTTTCAACCCCGCGACAGACATCACTTCGGTGGCGGAGAAAAACAAAACAAGCAAGCAAAATGAGATTCTAGAAAATGTATGAGGGCAGAAAACGGCCGCGCGAGACCAAGGAAAAAATGGCGGTAAATCCTGCGGTTAACGGCGGCCAGACGTCGATTCTCCTCCGTTTATTTTGGTCAAATTTGTGATGGAATCGAAAGGCGGTGATTGCCAGACCAACCAAACCCAGATGGATGTATTATCAGTCTGAGAGAGAGAGAGAGAGAGAGAGAGAGAGAGAGAGAGAGAGAGAGAGAGAGAGAGAGAGAGAGAGAGAGAGAGAGAGTCAAAGATCGTCTACTGATGAGATGGATCACCCACGGCAGTAAAAGCTACTCAGTTTTTTTTTTTTAAGTACAGCTTCGATGTACTTGTTCTTTACTTCAATTGTATGCTACTTTTACTTCTATCCACTACATCTCAGAGCCAAATATTGTGCTTTTTACACCACTACTTTTGTCCGATAGCTTCTCCTCCTCACAGGACGGCCACGCTGCAAACATAGGATGATCTTATAGAAAATGATGCATTGCTGTAGATTAAAGCAGCCTCTGGTAAAATGCAGCAAACACATTAATCTTTCGCTTTTGAGACTTACATAGTTTTGCTTCAGTAAAGTGGATTATTATTATTATTATTAATATTATTATATTTTATATTCTAAATATTTTTGTTAAAACCTCTAAAGTTACCCTGAAAATTAAAATTGACAGAGGGTAGCTAGAAGTAAACGGTGAGCTGATTTCTTCTTCGTCTTCGTCTTCTGTCAGACACAAACGATCTTCGGCAGGCACGGGGCGTCACCTTCTATGTGACGTTAACGCGTCGTCCTCCGCCACGCACGAGCCTCCCCGCGATCTAGACACTCGTGCTGCTTTTTTAAAGACGAATACCTGAAATAACATGATCACGTGATCAAACGCGAGAGCTCGAGACGGAACATCTGACTAGAGGGAACAGAGAAAGCGAGGACAAACAGAGCCAACGCGCTTTTCAGCACCACGGACAGCTCGGGGGGAGGGGTGGGGTGGGGTGGGGGGCTTTATTTGAATGGTGCGTTCAAAAACAGCTGTGAAATAGGACACTTCATTTCAAGGAGGTGAAGTCCATTTCAGCAGTTAAAACTTGTGTCCAGGTTACATTTATTTACTTATCTCTGTGTGTGTAAAGTTCTCTCACACCGAATAACACATGCACTAACACATACATGTAATACAGACATACATAAACATATATAATCAATATCAAGTGGTCTCATTTAGTCCAACTGCATGATGACATCGTGGCTTCTGTCCTCTGCAACTCTGTGAGGCGCTGCAACGTGAAGAAGACGCACAAAAAAGAAAGAAGAGAAGAAGAGCAATGAGCAAATTAGACAAAAATAGAAAGTATGAGCACGCAAACTGACCCGAACATGGACAAATGCAGCTCTCACCTCTTCTGTTGTCTCTGTATATGAGACCTAGTATGATGGTGGACAGCAGGTAAGGAGATGCTACGACGACATGATATAACAGCCTGGAGAGGGACATCACAGGAGCTTCATGAGCAGCAGGAGCATCTGGACCTGCTGGATCTGAAACTGGAAGGAGATTATTGAGGTTTATTTCACTGTTTGAAATGACATCTATACGTGTATTCAGTAGAACCTCAGATTTGACTTTCAGCCTCTTGATTTTTTTACAGAGTGGAATCAGACATCAAGCTGAGATTTGCAAACCAGAAGCAGGCATAGGGCTGTGGACGCCTGACGAAAGGGAGGAAACAATGGACATCGTGGACAAACATTGCTATATCTTTCACAACTGAGTGGCTTGTTGAATTGTATTTTTTTAGCGAGCATTTCTGTGGTCCACAGTAGGAAAATAAAGCAGGTGTTTGCTGGCAGATGAAAGTTATGATCTCACCTCTGACGGCCAGCCAGCTGTCCGGTGACCGTCCGGCTCCAGAGACGTTACACATGTAGAGTCCTTCATCAGAGGCAAAAACGCTGTGGATGGTCATGATCCCTGCAGAGCTGCTGCTGATGAGGAGGCCATCTTTGTAGAAATCTGCTGTGAGGCTGGAGGAGGAAGTCCCGCTGGTTGTGCAGTGCAGAGTGACGGCGTCCCCCTCCATCACAGGATGGACAGGACTCTCCAGGATCACCGAGCCTCCTGAGAGACGGACAGGCAGAAAGACAGTTTGAGTGAACGGTGCTGCTGTTTGTCCGCTGATTCGTGCATTTGACAAAACTGTAAACCAGCTAAAAATCCCAAAGTGTCCAGCCTCTCAGTCGGCTGGATGGAGCTGTTTTCATCCATGAAACCCACCGGTCACAGTGATGTTAGCGGCGGTGCTGCAGCCCCCTGCTGCAGACTCACACCAGTACATTCCAGTGTCCGATGGGTAAAGGGCATCAATGAACCAGCGGGATTTGTGATTTCCATCCCTGAATGTGGAGCACTCTTTGTTCGTGTGCTTGGACGTGTTCTTCTTAAGCCTCCACTCTGAAGAGGTCCCCTGCTGCCCACAGCTCAGAGAGACAGACTCGTACTGGAAGAACTGGGATCTGTTGGGAAGGACTCTCAGAGCGGCTGCAACACACAAACAGATGGTGGCTGTTACGGCAGCAGCCAGCATCCAATGAGACTGACCCTTTTCAGAGGTTTTGTATGTACGCCAAGTGTGGTTCCCTGATTGGTCCCAAATGCCCAACCCACTTCCTGACTAGCATTCTGGAGATCCTGATTGGAGAGGTGCCTGGTTCAGCTTTCCAAACCAAGAGATCCATTTGTGGGAAAAGTTGCAGAGTCTGCGGCCATGCTAGCAGCTCTGTGAGGCTGCACTTTGCCTTAGCCAAATGCTAACAACAGCTTGCTAACATGCTCACAATGGCAATGCTAACATGCTTATTTTTAGTAAAGTTTGCGGTGTCCACCATCTTAGTTTAGCATGTTAGCCTGCTAGCATTTGCTTATCAGCCTGTAACACAAGCTATAGCTGAGGATAACGGGAGTTTTAACAAATTCAAACTTTGACCTGATGATGTGTTGAAGTGATTCCAATCCATCCTGAGGGGAACATGAATGTCACTACAAAATCTCATGGCAATCCAGCAAATAGACCAAGTGGCGGACTGACCATCAAACTGACCAACACTTGGATCCATGTGTACCATTTTAAAGCAACAATTTGACATTTTGGGAAATACGCACATTTGCTTTTTTTTTTCTTTTTTTTTTGCAGAGAGTTAGGTGAGATTATTGACACCACTCTCATGTCTGTATGCTAAATGCATGTTTCTGATGAGTCAATGTGAAGCTCACTGACAGTGACAGCCGTCGCCATCTTGGTAAACTGTAAACTCCTGGTGGATCCAAAAAGGGGAAAGAGGTGGAGCATCGGTAGAGCAGACTGATTGAAGCCTGGTTGCTGAAACCTAGCTGTCACTCAAAGCGTCCATGCTCATAATCATGCAGCCCTAATAATTGTCATGAATGAGAGAATTATGTATAGAGACCAAAACCATTTTTTGTACCAGGCTGTAAACGTTTATTAAATAAATAAATGTTTATTTCTGTGGTGAAGTTGGGCATTTTAATGTGGGGGTCTGACACCTTTCAAGCAACAGCAGTTTTCATCACTTCCTCGTTGGCTTCATTTTTCAGAGTTGTGGTTTCTGTTTGGTCTGCAGCAGAATTTGATTGACAGCTGTCACACTGGCCTGAACGAATTCCACGAAGCGAAGAAAAAAAAATTGCTTGCTTGAACCGAACCAAACAAGATCTATAATGCAGGGCTTTAATGAATTGTGACTCTGTCGGCTTTCCGTACATTCCTGCCAAAAAATCCATCAGTCTAAAGTTATATGCACGAGTATGTAATCCTAAGCGTTTTGAGGCTTTTCACTGGCCTTCATTATCAGTCCATACCTGTAACAGAGATGTGCACAGTCTGGCTTTGTTCTCCTGAACTGGACTCACACCAGTAGACTCCAGTATCTGAGGGGTACAATGCGCTAATGGTGCAGGTGGAGCCGATCAGGATTCCCCAGCTGTGCGGGCAGGACTCATTTTTTCTGCTGGTTCTGTTCCTCTTCACCCGACCACGTCCGGCTGAGACCTCGCAGCTCAGAGAGACGTCTTCATACTGAAAGAACTGAGATCTGCTCGGAGTAATTCGCATAAAGACTGGAGATAAAACATAAAGACACGTCAGCAATCTTCTGCAATCTCGATAAAAGTCATCATTCTCCCTTTCAAGATCTCCACGTGAAGAGCAGAAATGCAACCAGGTGAGACGTGAATCATATCTGCACATGAAGAACTCATTACCTTCATTTTTGGCATCAGATAAGACAAGTGTATAAAAAACACCTGAAAAACAGCAGAGAGCAGAAGAAGAGATGATTCAGGGTTTTCTTCAATATCAACGAGGCTTTCTGTGAGACAGACTGTAAGTCAAAGCACAGACGGACAGATGGAGAGACAGACGGACGGACAGATGGACAGACAGACAGACAGACAGACAGACAGACAGACAGACAGACAGACAGACAGACAGACAGACAGACGGACAGATGGACAGACAGACAGACAGACAGACAGACAGACAGACAGGCAGACAGAGAGACAGACGGACGGACGGACGGACGGACGGACGGACGGACAGACAGACAGACAGACAGACAGACAGACAGACAGACAGACAGACAGACAGACAGAGACATAGTTACTCACAGAGGCTGAGCTGTAACACAGAGACCTTCATCCTGCCTCGCTGCTGATGAGAACACGACTGACCTGCTCGAGTGCTACTCACCACATCCTCTGTGTAGGAGTGCAAACAGTCCACCTTGAGGCGTGAGCTTCTGCTTCCTGTTTCTGTAATTCAGTTTACAACGCAGCAACTCATCCTACCAGCTTCTCGCTTTGTGAAGCCAAAGCATCACTGACTGAAAGTTAGGTCAGTCCTGCAAGATGATGTAGCACAGACGTTCCACCTGCTGCACAGCAATGAGAAAAGCCACCAGAAATCTGTTTATTGCTCCACTAAGAGGAGCTCGTGACCCTCACGGTGGCGTCTCCGGACAAACTGTCTTCTTGGCCTCGTCTGCATTTAAAACACATGTACAGCTGAGGTGGTTTCTCTGTGTGGGGGAGAGTAATGCTTTTTGTAATGTGTTTTCTGACAACGGTGATGAAAACTGAGCAGCAAATTCAGAGTTTGACGTCTTTAATTAAACTCACTGACAGTTTTTCTTATTCTGGACTCGTCTGTTGGATTGTTGAGGTGAAATGTGCAAAGACGGATTCCTGGGACTTGCTGTTGCACGTTGCTGCTGGTAACTTATCAGATGTAACAATAAGCCTTTCACTTTTAGAGTTTAGCGTTTTTCTTTAATTCTGTGCTGGAATCTGTTTTTATTTTCTTCGAATGGCTGTATTATTACTTCTTAACCATACAGCTCTGCAGACATGAGTGTTGTGCTGTCTGTGTGTTATCTCATGTTTCATGTGTCAACCACAGCCTTCTTTGTGGTACATCTTTGTCATAACTATGCTGCAAGTGTCCTGGAAAGACTTTGAAAAACTGGCCCAACCTGCTCCACTGTAATTTCTTGCATGCAAGCCTGATATCTCGACAGTCCTGAATCATTTTAGACATCTTGGCAGACAGACAGACTCCCTGGAGGCAGATATGCTACAATCTCAGTGGTTGGTTTAAACCTCAGTGGATGGACCACTGAGTTGGCAAAGCAGAAAAAGCTTAAAGCCAGTCGACCTCCACTGGAGTCCATAGAAACTGACATTAAACCAAGCTGGCCACAGCTTCTGTTAAACGTTTTGCCTTTGAAATCTACAAGGAGTGAGGGTTTCACACTCATTTTAGCTAAACACACTTTTTAGCATTTAGCATGCATGTCAGATTCCACCACATCAGCTTTTTCTTTGTTCGCCAGATCAGTTACTCAACTTCAAATCATCCAGAAGAATTTTGGCATTGAAACAAGGGAAGTGATTCACATACCTTAGAAAGCACAGCTTCGATAACCTGCTCCTGCAACGCTGACACACCTGATAATCTGCAAATCACTGACAGACACTGCAGCCACATGATGGGCTGATGAAATACAACAAGAGATGTGTCAATGGGAGGATATTCCCAGAGGTGGAAGTGGTGAGAGTTGGTGGTTCATTACTTGTGATTACTCTGTTTTCACAGCAGACAGAAGCAGGATGTCGGCGACGGCAGCATGTGCTCTGGCTGAATTCCTCTTCTTCACAAACGTCCTCTCTGCTATCAAAGGTAAGCACGAGTGATTGCGTATTTATCCTTCCGATTTTCTGCTCCTTTTCTGCCCTTTTTACAAATAGAAAATCATATGTTTTATAATAGAAGTTCATCCGAGCGGTTTGTTGTGCTGGATGTACAGTATGAGTCACTCAGGAGAACTTCAGGGGATTTTTTGTATTTAGATCGCTCTAATGTTGGCTTGGCCACATCCATTATAGGAATATTTGACGGATTTTCTACAAATCTGCATTCTGTCCTCCACCTTTGACCTATAAGCATCTATAAAACCTTTTAGCTTTAGGGAATGGTTCAAGAGAAACCTTTCAAACTGTGCCTGCTGCCCTGTGTTTCCTCTACAGCACATGGAGTTTATAAGTGTTGTGCTGGTTTGGTCCTTCAAAACCAGCAAACCTCAGTTACCAGAAGTGATAGTACTGTCTCTGGTGTAACCGGCATAACTATTTCAATTTATTATATGGGCTGTGCAAACATATGCAGGATTCAAAGGCTGAATCCCATTTCACCCCTTGGCCCTCCCCCTTGGCCCTACCCCTCCGTTTTGCGCGTTCACGTGGAGGGGTAGGGGTGTCCCAATTCCCATTATGACGGAGGGGTAGGGGGAAGTGGTAGGGCTAGGTACCCCTCCAAACGGAGGGGTACGACAGATTTCTCAAAATGCCTCACAAGACCGGTATTTTCTCCATGAACGAAGTTTTAAAATGTAGGAAAACCACTTTATTGTCTATTTTAACGTTGTTTCAATGTGTAGTGGTCATTTTCCTCGTAAAAAAAAAACCCGAAAAAAATGGATAGTAGTCAAGGCTTCAGTTACGTGTTACCGTTGCCAGCCTGAATGCCACTAGCGGTGCTCTGTGGGCAGCCTGATAATCTGCAGTGATAACGTTATCAATAATAACTTTGGCAACCTCGCTGCTGGTATTCAGTTACATTGACAGCGTTATGGGATACAACATGCAGGAATGTCATACACAAATCGAATGTGACGGTAGCATTAGCTTGTCGCATCTGCCTACGTAAGAGGCAGCGGCGACTACTGATGACGTACGCGATTGTCGAAGGGGTGTCCCAATTCGGAGGGGTTGACTTTCGGCCCTACCCCTTGGCACTCCGTTTCAAGGGGCAAGGGACAAGGGGTAGGGCTAAGGGGTAGGGGTAGAAAAGAGAAATGGGATTCACCCTAAGTGTTGAAGAGATCATGTAAATTCACCACAAGCTTAAGCTTTGACACTAGTCTGTAAATGTGTTCAAGTGAATCAGAAGTTGAGTAAGTTTGGATATTTTACACAAATAGAAGTATCAATTGTACGTTCACGCTTCCTCTTTTGGCAGGAAGGTGAACTGAGTCATGAGTCTTTTCTGGAATGCCTCCCCTCAAAAGCTGAAAAAGGTCACTCCCCAACACAATAACTTTGATCAATCACTAACGATGAGTAATAAAAAGGATCCAAGTTGAAATACTAACTTGCTAGAATACAGCTATGGCAGCATTAATCCCTTTAACCTTGAGAACAGCTGATGTTGAGGAAATGACTGTTCACTTATTCATGCACTCTTTCCAGGTGAGCCTCAGTTAATTGGATCACTGGAGCCAGTTGTAGGATTGGTGGGCGAGGATGTCATCCTGCCATGCCGCCTACGACCTGCAGAGAGTGTCACTGAGAAGACGGTAGAGTGGACAAGATCGGACCTGAACCCTAGTTATGTCCATGTCTTCCGTGAAGGGCGGTTGTTGTTCGATGAGCAAAACGCATCCTTCCAACAAAGGACGAGTTTGTTCCAACAGGACCTCGAGAACGGCAATATGTCTCCAAAACTGAGACGCCTTCAGCTCTCTGATAAAGGGACATACAAGTGCAGAGTGGTTCCAGCAGAGTCGGAAACTTCCATCCAAGTCGAACTTGGTAAGCCAGAATCAGAATGTCTCTACAGTTTCTCTGCTAGAAAGGTGTTTGATTAGATCAACAAATTATGACACAGTGCTTCCAAAGTGCTTCCAAAGGCAACTGGACTTGCTTGTGGTTCTAGAAGACCAAAAGGCTCCTTCAGTTCTAACTGGCTGATTGGAAGTCTCAGGCACAGATCCTCTTGCAGGAACATAGCTCTGCCCAGCGTCATGTGAGTCGTTAGGGTCACATGAGTCAAGGTGTTGATAGGTCCTGCAAGAGGATGAACAGCTGAGACTTCAAATCAGCCAGTTCGAACTGAAGAAGCCTTTTGGATGAGATGCGAAACACCTTCTAGAACTACAGGCAAGTCCAGTTGCCTTTGGAAGCACTTAGAAGAACCATGCCCTGGATGAATGAGAATCATCACATATTACATAATTTTCTAATTGGTTTCTCTTCCTCAGTCATTGGTGCTGTTTCTGAGCCAGAAATCTCTCCTGAGAGCACTGAAGACACAAAACTAGTTCTTAAGTGTGATGCTAAGAACTGGTACCCAAAGCCTGAGATGGAGTGGAGGGACGGGGAGGGACAAAGCATCAACCCTCGTGACTACAGCCACACAGAGCATGATGGACTCTACTCTGTGTACAGCAGAATCATAGTGGAGATGGCCGCCAACGACAGTTACACCTGTGCAGTTCAGCAGCAGGACACCAGGCAGTCCAGGGAGAAAAATTATACTATACCCTGCAAGTTTTCTTTCATTTATTTCATGATTAGACTCATGATAGAAGCTCTGAACACTGAATGCCCTCAGCTGGATTTTATCAAGAAATTCCAGTTTGCCACTCCCCCAAAACCACAAAGGATTGTCTTTGCATTTCTGTCCATGTATGAGTTAATGGAAAGAGTCAGATTTAGAGGCAAAGGTGTATTTTTGAACTCTGGACTGAGCCAAGCTAGCTGTTGACCCCTGCTACCAGCGTTTATGCTAAGCTAGGCTAAGCTCATCCTGACTCCAGCTCCATGCACACAGACATGTTTAATGTTCATCGTTAAACATAAGTTACTATTAATCATTTTTTGCAGTGTTTAATTTAAAATGGGCAAAACCGATTCACATCCCAGTGTAAGATATAAACTGCTCTAACTGGATTAATGAGCAAGTTTCCACACATCCACCTAATCAGCCTCTGGATTTTTCAGATATCTACAAGGAAGTTGTTTCACTGAAAAAGTCGAAGTCTGCAGTGATTGGATTGCTCGCAGTGTTCGGGATGGTTATTCTCGCTCTGTTATTAAGCATTCTGATGTACATACGAGGTGAGTCATTTAGCTGTATGACAGGTTTTAACAGTGTGCTTAAAGCATCTGTCCATATTGAAAATGCCTCTTTCTTCCCGTCTCTAAAGCATCACCTGGAGAGACATTTCAGCAGACAGAGACTACCAGCATGGGTAATTAACATCTTTTAACTGTATCTGTCCTACGTCAGTGTGCTTGCCTGCTTACTACAGTATATTACACTTAGACTAATATGATACCCCACAAATACTGGATTTCAGATGAGATTGATGGTCTGGAGCTGCAACAGCTGCAGAGCGACATCAACAACCTTCAGGAGCAAGTGTCACGTCTGCAGGAAAGGATGCAGCATTTGGAAATGGACGTCAGTCGTCTTAAACAAAAGGCTGAAGAGTGCCGGAGAGAAAATCAGGAATGACTGTGGTCACATTACTGAAGGTCGGAGGTCAAACTCGCCCAGTAAACAGACACTCGCTTTGCTGTGGTCCAGATGAATTCAGGGAGGATGTTCTTTGGTCCAGACTGGAACGCCTCAACGAGCTTCGGATGGATTGACCTTCAGTACAGATGTTCATGTTGACCTACAGACTGTGGTGACCCTTCAGCGCCTCCATGAGGCATTTCCACATCTACAGAAAGAGAACATCTTTGACATGCTCTGTGTTCATTCCTTCAGATTGCTAGTGTCACTTGTACAACACTAGAGAGAGCCAGAGACCAGGAAACAGCAGCAGATGCTCACAGAGTCCAGGATGTAAATCAGTCACTTTAAGAGAACTTGAATCAGATTATCTACTACTAAGAGGTAAACTCAAACATCTGGCAACATCAGGCTGAGGTCAGCTGATGGTTGATGTTGACTGAAACAGAAGAGCTGTGAAAGTTATGTTCATCTGATCCAATGAGGTCAGATTATAATCTCTCTGCAGAGCTTCACGCTGAACTGTAACGCAAAGAGGAAGCAGACACTGAAGGCAACACAGAGGTTTGATAATGGGATTTATTTGAGTTGTACCCACTTTATTCATTTAACAGAGGCTTTTTTTATGTAACATACTTTGGGAATAGTGCAAAAATGTGTATAAATCTTCATATATAACATAAATAAATTCTAATAAAATAAAACAGAATGTGTTTGAGAACGTTATTCATTGAGCACAACATGAGGTAAAACTGAGAAAAAGATCTGAGTTGCATCAGATATTTTGATCTTCAAGATCAAAGAAAAACACTTAAATTGACACAATTTGTCCAGTAAAAGAACAATGTAACACTTGCATATATGAAGTAAACTCTGGTGTGGGAAAGGTGCCTTGCTCAAAGGGACTTCCAGTTGATGTTAAGAGAGTGGAGAGCACCTAAACTGAACAATGTCTCCCTTATAAAGAGAATTCAACTCTGAACATGTCAGCCAACCACAGCTTGACTTTGTGTTTTACCTGAGTACACCTTCAGTGTGGCCTCAAGTTCAGTCAATGTGGGAAATAAAAAGTCAATCAGGCTGCACCATAAAAACTGAATATACAACTGTAGACTGCAGGTAAGACTTCAGAAACATCTACAGTGGTTGCTAGGAAACATCTGTCCAATCAAGAGCAACCAACTGTGTAAACAGGAAGTCACTAGCATGACAAGCTAGCATCATTTTCAAAAGTTACAGCTTTAGAGGTACAAAATGTTTATGTCCATATATCCTTTGTAAATAATAATAATAGTACTTTACCTGCATACATGAAGAACTACAGTACATTTCAGAGCAAGTAGTAAGCCAGTAGTAATTCTGATCATGCTTAGCTAGCTAACTTATTTGCTCATTTATTCAAATGATATTGGCATGTTTTGTAAATTGAGGTATGTTTTGTTATTTTTGCGTGCCGAGGCAAAGTTTAGCTTATGTCGCTAACAGACTCTGACGTGTAGCCTACTACAGTGAGCAAGCCTAAAAAAAAGTGCATTTGCAAATTATATATTTCCTTTGGTCACTCACACAATGGTCCTTTGGGGAGATGAGGACGAGTACGAGTCCAAGGAAGAGCAAAAGGTTTGGGTTCAAAGAGTTCAGCGACTTTCTCTAAACAGACAAAAGTGTGAAGGACCCTGCTCATCACGAGCTGAGAGACGCTGCTTTTAAAGCTGTCTTTTTCCAAGACGGTCAGATTCCAGATCAGCCTGTTTGATGCAGCCACGTCAAAGAGCTTCAGGTGAGCTGTGGATGAGGAAAACACAAAGAACAGCACGTTAGCTCACACCTCAAACTCACCACGCCAGTCATCAGCGGGGGTCAAAGTTCATGCTCAAATCAGACTTACAGTCTATGTTCTCACGGTAATCTGGATCCATCATGGGATCTCAGTCCTGTTGATGCAGGTGGTCGCTTGTGGCTGCGATGGAACGTTCTCGTCCCCGTTAACATCAACTACCGACGTGTCCTTGAGCAAGGAACTTAGGCTGGAAGTGGTTTGCACAGGGCGTCATCATACTTCAGAGGCTGGAGGGACAGTTAACAGAAGTTTCATAATCAGTGCGCTGTCTCTCAAAAAGAGGCCGGTATGAAGCTACGAGAGGCTGAGTTTGCGTCTTACTCACGTTGTGTCGTTTCCAGTTGTGTCGCAGTAAAAATACGATGATTGATAAGACAAAGAGGAAAGCTGGAATCAGTAAGACCAGATGTGAGCGACCACCTGACGTGGGGACGAGCAAACAGAGAGAATGATCACAAACAGAAGTATATCAGACGTTAAAATTGTCCATGTTAAGACTTTTTCTCTCCTCCTCAGCGAGCTGGACTGTTTCCTCACCTTTAACATTCGTCTCCTTTCTTGGATCTGGAGTTTGGAGGTTTTCGGGATGCAGTGTCGTTCCTGTTGTCCACGTTTTAACAGAGTTTGTTTCTGGAACGACAGAAAATTGGCAACGATTCACAACACAGTCATTAAAACCAAACAGTCATGAAGCATCTAGAGAAATGTACTCACCAACAACAAGTTCCACTATTGACTCCTTCACTTGGCTTTGTAACTTTGGGACGTGGCATTTGTATCTGCCTCCATCTGCCAGCGTCACATTCGTGATCTTGAGTGATATGTTTCCGTATTTCAGCTGGTCTGGAAACAGTTCTGTCCTCCCGACGTACGCTTGCATCTGCATGTCGGAGATGTCGTCCCAGCTCCTGCGAAGGTGCACGTACTCGACCCGACTGAGGCGATCGGAGGGGTCGGGCTTGAGATCGGGCTTGGACCACTCGACTGTCGTCTCCTCCATGTTTAATGGGGGCTCCAGGTGGCATGGCAGGATGACATCATCACCCACAACAGCAATGATTGGCTGGAATGCCCCAACGACACGAGGCTGACCTGGAAAATGAAGGGAGAGTTTTTAACCCTGAAAACAATAGCAGCAATATTATATCAACTATTATTTTACTTCTAACCAACTTTCCTGGAAATTCACATCAGATTCCAGAACCAACCGCCCGAGGCCGACGGCAAAAACTGACAAATGTTTGGGTTTGGGGGGGCGATCAGCTAATTTCAACTACAGGCCCACATAAAACGATGGTGTTGGACACGTGTCCACCACAGCTCAGTCCCCATCCTCAAATCTGGAAGTGAAAACACTGAAGACCGATACCGCGAGCAGGTGGTCCAACGAGTCAGTAAACTCATGTAAAACACAAGAACAGGACAGCCCCCTCCCTGAAACCCACGTCTCAGGAGAGTCCACACCATCACTGACTTATTCAAATGTCTGGACTGACACATCTACTGTTCGCTCAAATCGATACAGACCAAAAAAACCCAGAAGAGAGGGTGTCCCCTAAGGCAGCTCAACTAAAACGAAGTGTCCTCCATCAGTGGACGGCACGCTGTGGTGAAAGCTTGTGAGAAGAGGAGCAGAATCAGTTCTTCACTTCTTTCCGTGTCCTTTCAATTTTTGTTTTTTTTACAGCGAGCTGCCATCCCGCGAGCCGGCGGGAAGTTTGCTTACAGCGTATCCTGGCAACGCACGTGACGAGGCATTAGCATGGAAGCTAACGGAGACCCCGTTAAGATGACGCGCAGGCTAGTTTGGTACAACCGGCGTGATGTTTTAACAAAGACCGACTTTAAAGTTAGGACCAGGTTTACGTAAGACAACAGAGCGGGTTCATTTAGTCCACCTTTACCGCCAGCTGCTTGTCACGTTAAGTTATGTAACGGCACTGAAGTACCGGGTAGACACATCTGTCAGTGTGGTTAAAACGTTAAAGAACGACTGACTTCGCCTCTCGTTGCGGGTTATGGACGATGAGAACTATCAGAACATGTCTGGACACAGTTTCCTTCACTGACGTAAGACAACGGTGAACATCTGGACTAAATAAACAGATGAAGCACTAACTGGCGAATATAATTGAAATAAAGTGATCTTACCTTCATTGAACGTACCGGCCACCGTACTCCAAGTTAATGTCCAGAGTGGAAAAATCACACCGAGCACGAAGTCCCACACGTGAACCATAAAGCCAACCGTCCGTCCGGCAGAGACCTGCCGTCTGCTGGGAGCTCGCGACTGCTGCTGGAACTCGTGTCACCCATAGTTTATGGCCAACAGACGGAGCATGCGTCATGGTGACGTCAATATTCATGTGACAGGCATGACTCATGCATGTTCCAACACGCCCTGGAGAATTCGAGGTATTTCCTTCACAGGCTTCCGTATTTCTCAGTGTCTGTTTAAATAAAACTTTATTTATTAGAGGTGTAACGCGTTTTACTTAACACATCACCTTCTCTTAATCTCCATTTTAATTACTTTGAAATCTCAGACGTACCTGGAAAATGACTCCCTAATAATGTGGATTTACTTCGAACTAATTATCAGCTAAAAATAGTTCCTACATTATACTTTTTACAAACCAAAACATGATTTAATTGAATATCATTATAAATAATTATCACTGTTAAGGTATCAGCAGCTGGTTTTTCACTCAAATTACAAATTGAAACACTTCAGTAACAAAAAACAAAACAAAACACAAAAACCAAAACAATCAAACAAAAAACCCCCAAGAAATTTCCTTGTGGTGAAACAAAAACTTTTTTCATGAATAAAACTTTTGTAGATGTCATTTCTGATTGTATAATTGTAGGATGGAGCTTTACTGTCTGTTTGTCTGTTTGTTTCTTTTTATCTGTCGAAGCATCACATCCTGAATTCCCGAGGAGACTCCTGATAAACTCCACAAGCTGTCATTTAAAATGACACTGAAGGTGGAAAGTTCTGGTATTTCATGTGTCAAAGCACAGAAAAAAAATCTGCTTTGTCATTATTGATAAGCTGATAAACATCTGACTCAGCGCTGACTCAGCTGAACTTTGGCATCCGAAAATCACACATTTTCTGAGTCTGTTGTGATGCAGATTTAAATAGTTGCGTTACTAAGATGAAATAATAAAAAAAGGCCAGGATCACAAAGGTCAGCCATTGGAGGCGTGAAAGATGAAGCGATTACAGCAGGAAACTGTGGCCTCCGTAACTAACATCCTGATCTTAGAGATGACACAGTTTGTACCTGCAGCCGAGCAGCATGGACGTAACGACACTGTGCGCCGTCATTGGTGAGTACTGAAGGAGTTTTAGCTCTGAAACATAAGCTGCAGCCGTGTTTCTGAGTCGTGTTCATGTTCTCATCCGCCTCCTGAAAACTCTGACACACAGGATTCAGATGGTGCATTTTTAGACATGATCTCAGACGATAAAAGATGAAGATTATTCACACATTAGTATTACTCTGGAACCAAGTTACAAATGTATTTTACAACAAATGATTTAAAAAAAAAAAAAAACAGTTTAATTCAATACTTAAAAGACTTCTGGCACATGAACTGCTGGTGTCTGTCCAGTTTGATCTGAGTGTTCGTGTGAGACGAGGACGGACGCTGGAAGCAGTTTTCCGTGCAGAAGGACAAATAAATCAAAATTTAACTGAGCTGTTCTTGTTCTTGATGCACCAGGAATCACCAGAAATGATCTTATGCAACCCGGGCAGTTACTGCCCACACTGCAATACTTCGTTGTGTTAAACACAGGTCATCTTAGCTCTCATTACGGCCCACATGAACACTCTGTCACCTTCTCTTCTCGGCCGTATGAGCTGCAGCTTTATTTTTACACATGTCACTTTCTCTTGCTGTGGTTCACACTGGCAGCAGCTTCTTCTTCTGTGTGTTTGCTCTTGTTTGCTTGTGACGCTGTGCAGCTGCAGATGTTGATTTCACCTTAAAGCTTCATCTTCTCACTTTGTGTTCACGGCTTAATGCAAACTGAACTCATCTCAGCAGGTAAAGTGCTACCCACTCATGATTTTCAAGGTTCACTTTATCAAACGAAATCAACTTGTTTTCTACAGTGAAGAGAATTCTACCACAACAATGAATTTGTTGATGAACACGTTGTTTAAAGTTGAATAATCCTCCTCTGTGCCCGCTGGTGCATGTTAAACATTTAAAAAACCCAGAGCCTCAGTGAGGGACAAAGTAAGCTACAGGTGCAAACCCAGTGTTTAAGCTAACCTTTGCTAATGCTATTGCTAATTAGCAAGCACATTCCTGGCACTGAATTAGAAGACAGAAAAATGTTTTATACAAGAGAAAAAGAAAAAATATAAACTTAAAAAAATCGTGTGTAAAGGCTGAAAAAAAGGCCCTGCAATCGGCTGGCGACCGGTTCAGGGTGTACCCCGCCTCTCGCCCATTGTAGCTGGGATAGGCTCCAGCCCCCCGCAACCCCGAAAGGGATAGGCGGTATAGATAATGGATGGATGGATGGAGGCTGAAAAAAAAATGTCACAAAACTAACCTGTTGTAATGTAACGAAGCTCAGTAAATCGACTATTTTAACGTAACTCGGCTAAAACGAGTGTTAAGAACAGGCTGATTGAAGCTTCTGATCTTTCACTGAATACAATGCACAGTGAGTACTTTCCCGTTTGCTCTGTTTGTGCGTTGCAGCCGCTCTGAGAGTCCTTCCCAACAGATCCCAGTTCTTCCAGTACGAGTCTGTCTCTCTGAGCTGTGGGCAGCAGGGGACCTCTTCAGACTGGAGGCTTAAGAAGAACACGTCCAAGCACACGAACAAAGAGTGCTCCACATTCAGGGATGGAGCAGACAAATCCCGCTGCCTCATCGAGCCCCTCTACCCACTGGACACTGGAGTGTACTGGTGTGAGTCTGCAGCAGGGGGGTGCAGCGACGCCGCTAACATCACTGTGACCGGTGGGTTTCATGGATGAAAACAGCTCCATACAGCTGTCCATCACACACACATACATGACACTGATGCATGATCTGTCTGTCAGGAGGCTCGGTGATCCTGGAGAGTCCTGTCCATCCTGTGATGGAGGGGGACGCCGTCACTCTGCGCTGCACAACCAGCAGGACTTCCTCCTCCAACCTCACAGCAGATTTCTACAAAGATGGCCTCCTCATCGGCAGCAGCTCTGCGGGGATCATGACCATCCACAGCGTCTCTGCCTCTGATGAAGGACTCTACATGTGTAACGTCTCTGAAGCAGGACGGTCACCGGACAGCTGGCTGGCCGTCAGAGGTGAGAGGAACCAGAAGCACAAAGCCTGCCCGCCGTGCACACTGAGCTTGTTGTTTTGCGACATTGAGGCCAAGCTGTGGTGTTTCTGTTTTGAAGCAGGGCGTCCTCCTCCGCCCAACTCCTCCCTCAGACACATTCTGCTTCCTGTGGTGGTCGCATGCCTCTCTCTGGTCTTGCTCATGCTGCTGTGCCTCTGGAGGAGCCACAAAGGTCAGCCTGCTTTCACATCGAGACACTGACATTTTGCAAACTGCTGCTTCAGTGCAGAGAATGTGCCGACTGTGGAAGTTCGCTCTTGAAACGGCGGCATGAATAAATCAGTCGTCCGTGAAGCTGCACTTTTCTGTCATGTTCGGCTGTAGTTTGAGTCGTTTCAGCGACGGCAGAGCGAAACTTGGATCTAAAGACCTGAATGTGCCGACATGCAGGGTTCAGTCTGTTGAGGTCATCGGGTCCATCCAGACCTGGCAGCGTCTCCACTGAAACGTTAAAGCTAAAACAAACAGACTCTGAGCTCTGTCGGGCCTGGCTCTTCATTTCAAACAGAGCAGAACAAGCTTTTGTATTTTACGACGTCACTGCGGAATAACGGTCGTCAAACATGTTTCAGCATGTCAGAACGTGTTAACCAAACTTGAAAGGGAAGCGTGCCGTGTTGAATACAGGTCAGAGGCCGACAGAGACACTCACCTTTAACGAGCAGCCGATTAACATGCTTATCAGTAACATGTTGGCTCTTTATTAATAAAGCACTTACTGCTGTCTTTTTCTGGGGGTTAGGTTATTAATTAAGTAATTAGGAGGTTACTGAGGTAGTTGTAGAATATGATCATGCAGAAAAAGATTAATACATCCTTTATAATGACCACTCACTGAAAAGTATTATACTGAAATGATAGTGTTTAAAGAATGTACTAAGTGCAATTTGTGTTATTTTTGTCACCTTCAGGTATGCTTGAGTGTGCTCAATTAGTCCTTGAGTACCATTTGAGAAATACTTGAGTATACTTGAAGTGTTGCTGAATAACTTTTTCTAAACTTTAAGTGTACCGAAGTACACAAAATCAGGGTTCATCAGAATTCAAAACACACTTGCAGAACAGTTGTATTATAATGCGAATCTGTTGGAAATATACTGAAATATACTTGAAATGAAGTGAAAATAAAGTACACTTTAATTAAACATGCTAACAGTGTGTTACAAAGCATCTGAAAATGATGAAATGTGACTATTAAAAGAATTTGTAATCTAGAACACTTCTTAAAAGTAAAATTTATAATAGACTTACAACGAAGTACACTTTTTAAAATACCACTTCAAGTACTGCAGAATTGGTTCCTTTTTACTACATCTAAGCAGAACTTGTTGACATCTATTTAAAAGTACACTTTTTAAAAGTATTTGTCAAACATACTTCAAATCAAACCCAAATAGTCAAAGTGTACTGTGTACTTCAAGTATCTTTCTAATGCACTAAAGGATACTCCTCTCTGACCCGGGTGATGAGTTAACGAGGCGTTTTTTCGTCCTTGTGTTGTTCGTGGACTTCATGAGCTCAGCAGAAAAGGCTTTAATGAGACAGCTCTGACGGACAGAAGTGAAGCTATCTGACTGCTTTCCGTTCAGCCAGTTGACGGCCACAGATTAAAAGGCTTTTATACGCAGAGACGCGGCCTGATGCTGCTCCTCACAGCTGGAATCAGAAGCACACTCTCACCGTTGGCATCTTCTAAGCACACATACACACTGCAGCGTTTCTGCTCTGTCACACTGAATGTGTGGATTTGATGTGTGTGTCACGGGGACGTGTTGTGTTGCAGGTAAAGTCGACCCCGACATCTCGTACACTGACGTCATCATCACACAGGAAGTGCAGCCGCAGAGGGTCAGAGGTAAAGCAGCAGCTCGCTCAAACACGCTGTGACAGACCTCCATCCCAAAATCGCCACCAGCAGCTGAGTGACAGACGTGCAAAGAGAAGGGAGATCTGTCAAACTCACACCTCTGCCTCTCAGCTGCTCACACTGAACCATTTCTGCTGTTACATAAAGCCTCTCTGGGCCATGTGTGTTTGTTTTCAACAAACACACATGGAGACAGAAGTCCCGCCCCCTTGCCCTTCTCTTATTGGTCCTCACATAGTTACAGTAACCACAGCAGCTCTCGCAGCTCCACCTGAAACTGTGAGTCATTGAATTACTATTGGGCCACTGACACACTTTCTATTTTTACTGCTGACGAGCTGCAGACGGGGTGTGAGCCTTGGATACCGAGCAAACACAGGCTGGACGATTAGATGGAAGATAAAAAGAAAACAAAGCAAGAATCCTTCTCTTGGCTGTAAAATCTGCATGTGTTCAGTTGTGCTGAGCAGAGTGGTGTTTCTGTTATTTTGTCCACCCGTCCTCGTGCTTCATGGTGTGTTTGTGTCCTTCCTCCGCAGACGTGGAAGCTTCGCTGACCTTCTACTCAACAGTGAAACCAGGGAACACCTGACAGAAACGCCTCCGCTGATGTGTAAATATTCAGATTTTGTGGATGAAGCACATGAAGTGTTCCAGCTGCTGTTTGGGACACAGAAGAGATTAAAGTGTATTTTCCTCTGCAGCGTGGCTGGAAATGATCTGTGACTCACCTGAGCGTCTTCTCAACGCTCAGGATTTCCATCAGCTGAGCCTGAGCTCCTAAACCCAAAGGTCTTAGCGGTCCACAGAAAGTCCTGACTCTCACTTTCAGGGTCTAAATATAATGAAACAGAGCGTTCAGTTCCCCCACTGGCTAATAAAAAGCCCTGAAGCAGAAATAGATCTTGTGAGACTCTGTGAAACCTGTTCACTGTCCTGGACTGGGTTCAGCGCTTTCTGTACAGATATTCAAATTTCATGTTTTCACAGCTGTAGTTTGGTGAATGCAAACTGATCTTTGCCTGAATAAACAGATGAAATGAAGTCAATCAAGATTGAAATCAGGAAGTATTTCATACATTAAACTTTCTGAAAGGTGTTTAGGACGGTCACACCATACCAGCTTCCTCATGTGGAAAACAGTGAAAAAGTCAGCGATGAATTCTTCTAAACAACACGACAGCCTGAAGTTTGTATCGGTGTGTGACGCTCAGACCATAAAAACTCCACGTGGAGCTCAAATATTTGTGTACTTTTTATTGCTGGGGAAACCTTCCTCGTTCTACACGTCACCTCAAGTCACCACAGGGAATCCCTTCCTGTTAGCTCTGACTAAACACACTCTAAACACACATTAAGCACAGATTAAACACTGAATAAACTGACTAAACACTGATTAAACACTGAATAAACACAGATTAAACACTGAATAAACACAGCTTAAAGTCTGGATAAACACTCATTTGAGGGTTTATTGGCTAAAAGATGAATAACACACAGGTATAATGTATAAAATGAAACTCGGCTGAGTAATTTTGGATACATGCAGGTTATGTAAAACCATTGTATCAGCAACATTTCATTGACTATTTCCACTTGTACTTAGGACCTGCTTCATCATCCAAATGCTGTTCAGATAACATGTTATATATAATGCAATCATCTGAAACACGACCTTGCCACCAGACTGATAACAGACGCTCATTGCTGCCCTAAAACTCACTGGAAAGTCCCCAGAAACTGTGACTCATTGTCCAGTTTGCTGCTGATGCAATAAACAGAAAGTGAACCCTGCTGTAATCTCCACTTATACTTCCTCGGAGTTTCTGTTGCAGCATCTGGTTTGTTTCTTGAACTGAAACAGGATGAGTTCAGGTGTTTGTGTCTATCTGGGTATCTTAAACCGTGCCGGCAGCACTTTGGTCCAGACTGAAATGGCGTTCCTGACACTCCCAGCAGCTCAGCTGCACTTTGTATTTAGTAGCAATGTTAGCATGCTAACACACTGAGGATAGACAGTGAACATGGTAAACATCATACCAGCTAAACAACAGCATGTTGGCGTTAACACCACCGTGTCTTTACCGGACAGAGCTGCTAGCATGGCCGGAGGCTCTAGTGTTAATGAAATATGAAGCTATCAGAAGCTGTGGAGACATGCTTGGAAGCTCTCACCCAAGTCTGTGTGGGTTTCCTCTGGGGAGCCTGGTTTCCTCCCATAGGACCTCCAGGCACAACCGGTGTATGTCTTTAGTTTATAATTAGCTTTCATTTGTTTGTGGTAACACATTAGCACAGATGTTCTTGGTAAAATAAAAAAAACCCAATGTTGCTGGGGGACATGAGGACCCACCTCACCCTGCTGAAAAATCCAGTAGAATACCATTAAAAAAAACAATAGGAACCATTAGGTTTCTAATGGTCTAATGGAAATCGGAACCCCATCAGGAACCATTAGAAGAAACCATTAGGAACCTACTGGTCCCATTAGAATTCAATACCATTAGAGAGCTACTGGTTCCATTAGGAGCTAAAACTATTAGAAAAACATACTGAGAAACCTACTTAAAAACAATTAGAAACCTACTGCTGCAACAGAAATGATAGCAGAGTCCTAACACTGGGCCCAGAGACACGTCTGTGTATCCTGCACAAGGACCCACTAGAAATCACAGATGCGATCGCCAAAGAAGGCTATAACATCTGTGTTCCGCCATCACATTAGGAACCATTAGAGACCACTACAACCTGTAGTGACCACTAGACCACTGTACAGTGACCATTAGACTGGTATAGAAACGCCTGTAGGAACCATTAAGACTCCTGTAGGAACCATTAGTAGGAACCAGTTAATGTCCTGTAGATTTGTGTAGGGGATAATAGAATCCCATTGGAAAAACAAACCGAACCATTAGAAAACCATAAGTAGCCATTAGAAACCATTAGAAACCATTACAAAGCCACCAGGAACCATTAGAAACCAATAGAATATGCCTAATGGTTGCCTAATGGTTTCTCTGACTTTTTTCAGCAGGGCAATGCCCCCTGCATCAGCCAATCAGGTGAGCGTTGCAGCAACAGGAAGGCTGGTGAGCACAGGTGTGAAGGCTCACACTCAGAGACGATGGTGCTGCCTTCAAATGGAGCTCCTGAGCTGGTTTTCAGGCCATGGGAGGTCAAGTGTGCTTGGTGTTAATGTGGTTAAGGTGGGAAAACACTGTTGCCATGCAACAGCAGCATGGGTACCAAAACCTGCCTTATTGTTCTCATGTCATTCTTGGCTTCGTTCCAGGAAATTTTGACTCAAGTTTTCAGTTGACTTCAACTTGACTTGAATCCCTCAGACAATATCTCTGCGAGGCTGAAATCACAACATGTAAACTAAACGAACGTCCGTGACTTCATTTCTGAACACATCAGCGAACACGTCGCGTCGGAGGTCGTAAAAAACATGAGAGGCGGCGTTCACGTGGACTCTTCTCATGAACAGGAAACATCTGAAGGCAGCAGACGACACCTGGGACTCCTGTTTGTGTTTGGGTGGTGAAGCAGTCAAAGTGTGTCCTCCACTGACTTTCCTCTTTATCTGCCAGGATTTGGTACAACAGTGCCACCTAATGGAGAGTGAGCAGACTGAGGGTGGGGGTGCGTGTCTGTCCAGACCTCTGAATAAAATGGACCTCTACCCAAACAATGAAAGTGAATATAAAACATAACTGATGATGTGTATGACTTAGCTGAGTGGATTCAACCTGCAGTCCTCACACCTGCTGCCCACGAGCCCACTTATTTCACTGCATAACACAGAAAGCGTTAATGAATGAATGACTTAGACGGATGTGTCAAGCATTTTTCATTCTTTATTCACTGACTTGAAGTATCTGCCCAGAGGGCGACACCTGCTGGCTAAGCATTGGTATTGCATTCACATGGAGAGAAGAATAAATGAATGAACAATCGATTCCATTTGATCAATAAAAGGTTTGATGAAAGAAATTATTGTTAAACACAAACTGATCTGAGCTTCACACATCCGCACGTTCATAAACGCTTCAGAAAATGATCATTTCAGATACGCATTTCATCAGTTTTAGCACGAAGCTCATCAGATGCAGAAGGAAGCAGGACGTTGCAGAGCATCGGGCTAACGCAGCACATGTGCAGGTAAACAAATCAGCATGTAGAGACAGGCGCTGCTTCCTCCTTCTCTTCATCATTCCTGTACGAGCTGATCAGACGCTGTCCTCTTTGCACGAGCTCGAGCTGCAGGAAAACCAGAGCAGAGACAGTTTTTAGTGGAGTTGACACTGTTTTAGCCCCTCTGTCCCATCCTGTCCTGTCCCATCGCGTCCCGTTTGCCACTGCTGTCATTCAACTCGAGGCGTGTGAGAGTACAATGACGTCTTAGCTTTGCGGTCATTTCACTTCCTGATTTATACAGCTTGTTGCTGTGACAACCAGCTCTGTAAGTGTTAGCCCCACCTTGTTAGCCACAGCCCGGTCGCCTGTGGGCGGGGTCATGTGACCCAACCAACAAACAGTGCACAACATGTTAATGTGCCAGGTGAGCCGGGACAGCTGCAGCCTGAAATGCTAACACAAAGGCTAACCATGTTTCTGAAGTTTAGATTGAGCTCTTCATGTCTACAGAGGGAGCAGGTCCACCGTTCCTCAGCAGTGGTCGTCCTTCACTCTGTCCCTCGCGTTAAAAACTGCTCAAACATTTGCTGAAATGTCGGCACAGTCCCAGACCAGAGAAGACGATCAGCACAGGGATCAGCACCATCTTATTATCAGGACCTTCGGGGGTCTTCTTACCTTGTGCCCACCTTCCATACATGTAGATACCCACTGCGAGTATGGCCGAGTAGAGGATGAAGAGCAGGATGGAGCACACCATCTTGGGCAGAGACAGGAGAGGAGGAGGAGGAGTAGGGACACTTGTAGGCTGAACTCTGACTGTGAGGAGGACATTTTCAGATTTTTCTTCAGTGAATAGTCTGAACAGCAGTCCCATCTCAACAAGCACATGTCACTGCTGGTTCCAGTTTGAGGGGAATTCATTTATTTCTGTCCTTTATTGTTTGGACATGTGTTTAATGTCTGTCATTGTAGCCTGAAATGGTTTTAGTTTTGAGCAGGACTGGAGTTTCATTTTCTTTCTAAATGCTGTTTCAAACCCTGATCGAACAAAACTTTGGTGGGAAAATACTGAATACTCGACAGAAACAGTGGGAGCAGCCTGTGAAATGACCCAACGGTGTTGAACATACGACAGCTCCAAACTGTTTCAGACATCCGTCACCTCTCACGGCCAGCCAGCTCTGCGGTGACTCCTCTCTCTCTCCTCTCTGGGTGATGTGTTCACATTTGTAGAAACCTTCGTCGGTCATGGACGCCGCCGGGAGGACCATTGTTCCTGTGGGCCCGGTGCCGATGAAAGCGCCGTTTCTGTAGAACGCAGCAGAGAAATTCGAAGTGACCTCATGTTGGTATTTCTCCTTGGAGGAGCAGCGAAGGGTCACTGTATCTCCCTCTGTCACAGGAAGTGCTGGACTCTCCAGGATCACACCATCTGGAATATAAAGCAAAGCCTGAAGAGCTGCAAATTGCAAAAGCAGTTATCTAAGAATTCAGCAGATTCTAAACACAACAGGTGGCGTTACTGGTCACTGTGATGTTGACGGCGTTGCTGCAGTCCCCCTCTTCAGACTGACACCAGTACACTCCGCTGTCCGACGGGTAGGCGTCCTCGATGGTGCAGGAGGACTCGCCTGGGAGCCCCCAGCCGAACTCGCATGGCTCAAACGTCCCAGAGGAGGTGTTCCTTCTCACCGTCCAGCTGCTGGAGTTTGTCGGTGCCGCACACCTCAGAGAGATGTCGTCGTACTGGAAGAACTGAGATCTGTTGGGAGTGATGCTCAGAGCGGCTGCGGGGGCAGTCAAACAGGAAGTCATTCACTTTTGTCGGGTCTTCGGCTGATCTGATGTGTTAAATGCAGGCGTTGGTTGTTGGGTCTCAGTGCCTCGCAGCCACAACAAACGTTTGAAGCACACAGCAGACAGACGCAGTTTGAGAGCAGCCGGTGGACACGTGATGTACGCTCAGCAGCTCCAAACTGCTGTGAGAGTTTCACGATTTCCAGCTGATCAAGACTCAAAGTCTGGCTTTTTTCATTAATTACTACATTAAACGGTTAGTTGAAGTGCGTTTGTGTGAAACACTTAGAGAGCCAGTGTTCAGAGTCAGCAGAAAATCGTGTTTTCTACACATCCTGAAGGTCCACCGAAAACAATGAAGCTCAGTTCAAGTGGACATTTAGAGTATTCTCACAGCTTTGCCGTCACTCAACCTTTTTCCTTTGGAGCTACATTTTCTCACACATAAAAAACTCTTTGTGGACGAAACAGCAAATATGAGACAATGAAAATGAGTGATTACGACGGCAGCATCAGACTGCTGGAAGAACAATCCTTTCTGAACATTTCGCCCTCTGCAGATGGAAACATCTGTGCAAACTACTTCTCTAGAGGCTGTTTGTCCTCTCTTTTATTTGTACATATTTGGTGCTGTGGTGGTCTGGACCAGTGATGGCACCCAGGAAAAGCTGTGAGAAACGACATGTTTCTGCTGAGCCACATCGCTCATCTACTGCAGGTACCTCATGTCAAAAAACCCTTTAAAATAACGCGTCGATTATCCAGGATCCCAGGTGTTAAATTGTTCTGGGAGGCAGATGATTTAAAGAAGGTTAGAGTACTTACAGAGCACGAAGCACAGCGGCGTGATCTCCATCTTGTGTCTTCCTCTCTGTCAGGTGTGAGCCGACCACATCCTGATCAGCGCAGGAAACCATAAAGGTCATTGTTGAATTCTGCAGACAAAACAAAAACATCATGTTCTGCAGTGACATTCATACGTTTGCAGACGTGCTTGAGCTGTAAGTGTTGTGCAGATGTTCATTCATTCACTCACTGAAGTTCGTTGGCAGGTTCTGAATTCACTCAGCGAGCGTTCGAAGTCACCTGCTTCACAATCTGCAACCTGAGAGTCAAACTCCACCGCATCACAGCAGCAGTCATCGAACCACAGAATCAAACCTGCCATCAGTCACAAGAGCAGCTGGCTTTGATTCGCGTTTCGGTGAAGCAGCCACATGAAACAGCTTCAGCAAAGACACAAACCAGCAAACTCAGACTGTCTTCAGGAGGCATCTGACGCACGAGCCAACAAACAACGCAGCCGGCAGAACGAATGCTGGAGCTCTTTTCTTCTGCAAACCACAAAAGTCGTAACATAAACTCGTCAAACTAAAGTGTTTTTAAACTGTTTCTGGCCTTGTGAGGGCTCCAGTCTGCTCTCAGAGGAAAGATGCCGAATATGAGGCCTCATTTTCTCTTTATGTTAATGTTCAGTGTTTGATTCTGAGGCCCTGATGGTTGGTGCCAATATGACTTCTGCTGCAACTGATCTCAGGCCAGTGTGCTAGAACATTAAAGCATTAAAAAGGTGCCAAAATCTGATCTGCTATCTGTGTTAAAGCTTTTTAAACTGGTAGCTACAGATAATTGGCTTGGTTACAATTCAGCAGGCAAAACAATGCAGATGCAGCCACGAGGAAGAGATCGTTTCTTTATTTTAAATATAATCTCTCAGTAAATCATGTTAAACACGGTCAAGGACAGCGAGTTTGATGCAGTGAAAAGCTGCAGATGAATAAACTGATGGACGGAGTCAGTTTCAGACCTGCTTCAGCGCGTCAGGTGCGACATCTCGCGCTGACCAATCAGGTGCTGTCTCCAGAGCGCACTCAGGTAACCATGGCGAGGAGGAGGAGGAGGAATGCTGAGGCTGCTGCTGTCAGGAGGAGAAGTTCACTGAGCTGAGGAAGAGTCCAAAAAGCTCTTCATCACATCATCCCGGTCCAGACTGCAGGAAAACGCTCATTCTTACTGATTCCAGAAGTCAGTTTGATGGCCAACACAGCCGAGCTGCTGCTGGAAGACACGAGGACGGGACAAAATCACTGCACGTGAGACTGGTTGAACTTGTCTCACGTGTTACCCGGATGCATTTCCCTTTAAAGTTCATTCCGGCTCTTTTAAGAGAGCCGCTTGTTAGGGCTCGTTCGGCTCCTCAGAGTTCCTGTTGCTTAAAGTCTCTCTCTCTCTCCCTCTCTCTCTCTCTCTCTCCCCCCCCACACACACACCCCCCCACAGATCCGTCTCGTTCGCCACATCTCAGTGATTCAGGCCGAAGGGACAGTGAAGTGTCCCTCTCGTCAGTTTGAAGTGGGACCACGAAGGACATGAAGGCGTCTGTGGATGAATGCATGAATCACTCGTTCAGGCCACTTCCTGCTTCTCCAGTTCGAAGTGGAAGTGTGTTTTACGGTCTGCTTTCCTGAACTCAGTCCAGCGCAAATGGCGGAGTCGTTGCTGCTCGTGTTTGTGTCCTCGTGTCTTCTTGTCTCTGCGGCGCGTGTTACAGGTGAGACCCTCGCGCCGCAGGTAGCGTAAAAAAGAAACTGCAGGTTAAAAAACGTTTCCTGGTTTCTCTGCTCCTCTTTGTTTCTTCCCTGACGCGTTTGAAACGTTCGTTTAAAATCAGCGTTTTAAAGGCGGAAACACGTCACCTGCGTCAGGCGGTTAGACTTTTTAAGCCTTCAGGTGTGGCAGCAGGTAAGAGAGCACGTGTGCGGATCAAAGCAGCCGCGGCTTTCATCAAAGCGGATTTTCGGTGGGTTTGGCGCCAATAAGGCGTCCACCTCTCACCTCAGACCAGCCTCAATATGTCTGCCTTCACAGGATTCAGCCACAAGGTGCAAATCAACCACCTGCCTGGATGAGTGTTTTCAGTTTGCCCATAAAAACTTGACTGGAGACTCAGAGGAAACGCAAAGCAAAATGTGACAAAAGTTCAACGCAGGCCGACTTAACGACTGTGACGAAGCGAGCGGCCGCCATCTTTGAGTGCATTTCTTCTGCTGAACTTAAATTTAAAATGTATAACACATTTACAGTTATCACAACATTTCAACAGAGCCAGTGGACAAAGGAGCAGGAGGAAATCAGACTGATGGCCGTGAGTAAACGTCTCAGTGTCCTCATTGTTTGAATCTGCTCTTTCTTTGGGTCTGAATTAGTTTCATGTCACTTTTATCCACAGAGCAGGACGATCAGGGTGAGTAAAAACACGTCTTTCACTCGTCTCCCTCCTGTGTGATTCGTCCTTCGGTCCGTTATTTGTCAAATTAAGGAGCTTTGTAGAGTTTCAGCTCACTGCTGGTCTGCTTGCTTCACTCTCACGGCTCTCACAGCCTCGTTTTCAGAGAACAAGCTGTGAAACGTCGCGATACGCTGCTGTCTCATCAGTAAACAGCAGCAGACCGTTCAGCACGTCAGCTAAATGTGACGATGTCGATGCTGCGGTTGACCAGAAATCAAACCCAGCCGTCCTCCAGAGAAAAACAGCCTTCAGGTCGGCAGCAGATCGATTATGACATATGTCACAATATGTGGAGGAAGGTGGAGCTGATGGATGGGTGAAACCAGAAAGTCAACGCTGACTTGTTTTAACTTCCGTTCCCTAAAACTAACCTGGTGCCTAAACCTCAGCACAGCGTTTCATAACATTAACAAAGTGGTGATGAAGGTCCGCTCAGCCCGCCTGTGGTCCTCGCCGACACTCGTCGATGTTTCACTAACAAAGACCACGCAGGTTAGACACGGTTCATGATGGTTTAATGAGCGCCATGGATGGAGGAGGGCACAGCTGATCAATGAGGATACATGAGGAAGAAGGTCGAGGGATGAGGGGATGAAGGGATGAAGGGATGAAGGGATGAGGAGAAGCAGGTTTGGGGGTTAGAGTCATCTCTCCTCTTCTTGCAGGTGGTGACGGTGGAGGTGGTGAAGAAGCTGGAATTAACGTTGCAGTGATTATTATTGTAATTGCTGTCAGTGTTGCAATTGCTCTAATTATTCGCAATGCTGTTAGCAGGATGTTACGTAAGTCCCACTTCTCTTCTCTCTTCTTTTCCTCCATTTAAAAATGTTTTTAAGTCTGTGTTTAAACATGTAGGTGATGGAAAATCCACAGTCTGACAGAGACAAGTCCACTGGACTGAAGTTAGTCTTCAATCATGTTTCTGTCTTTAACTTGATGTTTTTCGAATAAAGCATCAAATGACAACGTGTCAGTGGAAAGACGTCTCTCAGTGATGAAGCTGCAGATAATATCTGATCATCAGATCTACAGCTAGCCCAGATTAGCTCGGAGCTGGAACATGTTGAACTGTCCAGAGCTTTAACTGAGGAGTTTCGCTTGTCTCAGCTTGTGTGATTGGTCAAAGAGACGAAAATGCTCATGAGCCATGTTGGGAGACGCTGACTAATAACTGGTTTTGTGTTGTGTGCTGTAGTTCTACGTAGAGAACGAGAGAGGAGAAGACGGCAGAGGATGGAAAGAGAGGGCGGTCAGGAGCCCAGACCTGACAGCGTTCAGCTGAACGACGAGCAAAACACCAGCTAACGTCTGATAATAACTCCTGGTTCTTTGAAATGGATAAAAAGGCTTTGATTCCATCCAAATATTTCGAATCTTTTTCACCAAACATTTAATGCCAGTTTTTCTCAGTTTGGGCTATATTACACCCTGTAATTCATCCACTACATTCATTTAACTCTGAACTCAAAAGGAGTTGTTTTAAGCGACATTCTGGTGTCAAAATGTCAAAATAATTGTTTCTCTAATGTTTAAAAAGTGTAAACTGAGAGAAAGAAGAGATGGTGGACAGTGCTGTGTTCTCCAGTTTGACCTCATGGTGGCGCTGTAGTCAGTAAGGCTGCATGTGGATGATGATTTAGTAATATTATAATAATAATGCTATGAAGAGGAGACACTGGAAAGCTTTTAAACACTCATTGTTTTAGGATGGCATCCTTTATTTCATCACTGCTTTGTTTCACTTCTTGATTTCTTTATTTGTTGTTGGAGTTTTTTCGTCATTTTAAGTGTTTTACGGCACCTGAGAAGCCCTGTGCTGTAATGAAGCGTGTTTCCAACTTTAATCTGCTTGTACTTTTATTCTCAGCCAGAATGACAGATGGTCAGTTTTGTAAGCTGTGAAACATCTGAACAGCAGGAGGCTCAGAGGAGAAGCTGAAACTGTGATTGTTAATTAGAGATTTTTGGTCTTTAACTTGTGTAGGATTTAGAGGGATCTATTGGCAGAAATTAAGGATATTATTCCAATAAAATAAAATAAAATACAATTTTATATCTGTATAAATCAACACCTGTGCAACTCAGTCTTTTATCCCTAACATATATCCTGTCCTGTCACACTGCAACACCAGCAACGACGACAGAAAGGTTTTGAAGGAATACAACATTTACAGCATAATATTTACCAGCAACTACTTTAATGAAGCCAAACGTAAAACTTTAAAGGTTATTCAAAATATTTACTGAAAAGAAGACTAACACAGATGAGGGCTGAACACACAATAAACGACGTGCACTCAGTGGCCACTTTATTAGGTACCGCTGTACAGTCGAATGCAGCCCTGTGCACCAAGTCCACTTTAGTGAAACATGTTCAGGGTTCAAATGCATCAAATGCCCACATCCAGTTCATGCTCTGGCAGCTGTCCAGGGTGCTGCGCGAGGCGCTGCTCACGGACTGGCGGCCTCACATGCACATCTGGGGGGGTCTGTGCGTACTGTGAAATTGAATCCTGGCGGCGCCACTGTCAGCTGTCACCATCTTTATCATATCCTGTGATACAGGAAAAGAGTTCATTCAGCGGACTCCTGTTCACACTGAGCCGGCAACGGGTCGACCTGAGGCTCTCGGGCCCGGCCCTGCGCGCGATCCGGGACTTCGACGGTGCGTAAAGTGCGCGCCGCGGCCGGGACTGAATGTTGGCCGGAGGACTGTCAGACTTCCGGTTTAAACTTTCAGGTGTACCGACACAACCCAGTCTCACTCCACCGCGGCTCTTGGTTTCACTTTTGAAACTCTTTTCAACACGATTTTTTACAGATTAACAACGCTTTGATTCACCGACGACGACGACGACGACGACGATGATGATGATGATGAAGAACGGGGTAACCGGACTGCTCTTATTTTTTGGATTGATCGCCGCAGTCTCAGGTAGGATCACGAACTTCAGCTCAATCAAAACGCATGCGACGGTTCTGTTGGTAATACATGATGGTTTAATGTACTGACAAATGATCAAGTCACTGTGACTTCCTGTGAACAATTTTCACCATAAAGATCATCAGTTAAGATGGTGGTTCTCAACTTGTCTTTCCTTTAAAGTTCGCCGCACCTCAGTTTATTATTATTATTATTATTATTATTATTATTGTTATTATTATTATTATTATTATTATTGTTGTTGTTGTTGTTATTATTATTAATCAACCATTAATAGTTAAATGAACAAATAAAAAAGAAGCCAAATTGAGTTTTAGTGAAACAAAGTTCAGCAAACTCTTGTTTGTTCTGCCTTTCGTAAATCCTGTTTGCCAGTTTCATTCCATATTTTCTCCCGGTCGTCCATGGGCCTCAATTTCTGCTTTATCTTATTTGGAACTTTTGCTGTGTAGTCAGTAAGCACAGTGCCAACATGCAGCCATTAATGCATGGAAGAGGAAAAGAAAGAAAAAGAAAGAAATCCATTATAAGATTTGTCATGATCATCAGAAAAAGTTTCATATCTGTGAAGGTGAAGGTGGTTACCAGTCAGCACTGTTTCTGATTTAATTCACTTTAACTTCCTCTGGCTGGGAGATGTCAGTGTCACTGAGGAATGAAAGAATGAAGTATGTCAACATTGGACCTGAACTCAGGCATCATCACCATTTCTTGCCACACCTGTGACAGCTGAGGCCGGAGGCATTGTAGTACTACTCCAACTACAACTACTAATGCTAACATCTCACAACATCACAACATCTCACTTTCACTCCTTCAAACGGAAATGCAGACACCTTTTCACACTGTAATGAGTTAAATTTAAGTTTAGGATTACTGGCACGATGATTTGGTTGGGTTAATCCCCTCTATTCCAAATCTACGTCTGTGCAACACTGCAAAAAACAGTGAAAGCTACTCCAAAGCTAATGTTACTTCAAACATGCTAGATGTGTATATGTTTGCTAATAACTTCCCCATATTATCGTAAAAGCACTGTCCCAGTCAGTGGTCAGGAAAAGGAAAGATAACTGTTTCCAACCAAATGAAAAACGTTGCTGTTAGAAATGGAGAGAAGTATTTCCACCTGTCGACAGATATGCCAACCCTGTTTGTGTGTCAGACGACTAAGCAGAAGATTTATCTTGTGTCTTTTTGCAGAAAAGGATCCATTAAAATGTCAACGGGACACGGCTAAAAGTGCGGTCGGAGAGAACGTCACTATGAACTGCACCTTAAGGACTCGGCTTGATGTGACGAACAAAAATTTTGAATGGAAGTTCAACGAATCCACCAATGTCCTTGTTTACAGAAGTCAAGCTTTTAATTATAGAGATCAGGGTGAACAGTTCAAACACAGAGCATCTGGTAACAGTGGGAATCTTTCTGAAGGGAAACTTTCAGTGACGATCTCATCTCTCAAGAAAACTGATTTTGGAATATACAGCTGCTCTGTTCGTGGAGTTCCGGGAGGCTGCTGTGAAATTGAACTCACCAGCGGTAAGTCGCACAGTGTAACTCGTACTTTCAGTGTTTATTGTTCTATGGATGAATTGCCATATCCACAAACATAGACATATTTTTTTTAAACATAAACAACACAACGATCTAGTTTTTTTTATGCATGTACATTCGTTTTTTTTCTCTCACACTTAATTATTCTGAATGTGTTTGTGTGTGAATTGCGTAACATGTTAACACCATTATCATTATCATTGTTACTGAGCATTGAACTACTAACAGCTCTTTCCTAACACATCATCCAGCTGACCACAGCTGGTCCAGCTGACCACAGCTGGACCAGGGTTAGGTTAGGTTAGTCAGTTGGCTTTAACAGCTGTAGAGACTTTAGATGAATTTGTGTCTGCACGTGTGCATTGTGTTAATACTAACAAAGACACACAGTTATCAGTACCAGAGCAGCTGTTTTCTCTCTGCAGCCGTTACCTGTTTAACAAACACTTTGTTCATAAGGGTGAAAAATGCAAGAAATTGACTGAAAAACAGCAGAACAAAATGGCTTGTTAACTGTCTTCGTTTTGGAGGAGCTAATGGTGGAAATTGTGTAACATTAAATCTATGGTGAGAGATTTTAAGTAACAACTACAAACAACACAATTAACAGTTTAACATAAGACAGCTGAACATAAATAACGTACTCTGTCTGCAACGCCCCCTGCAGGTGCTGTTGTCACCTGCAGGCTTTCTAACATTCTCCAAATTCCTCATTGTCCTCGAATAAATGCTTCTAGTCAAATTCTTCACTATTTGGCTTATCTTTCCTGAGAATTTAATAACTTTTGTATTTTTTCAACAGATGATCAACAAAAAAAAGTGGCAGGTAAGTAAACACTTTGTCATTCCAAACATTTCTAAGATTGATTCAAAGAATTTCATATTAGAGTGTATTTTGGAAGCACTTAGAAGTACCATGACCTGGATGGTCATGATAACTAGACACTGCAATATTTATTATAGCTAACTTCACTGCAGAATGAGAATGTGTTCTTTTCATGCTAAACAAGAGGCCAGCAAATATGGAGGTGTTCAGTAGTGAAGTATTGACATGAACTCTAGAGGATGATTCACAACCAGGTGAAGGAACATGAACCAAAATACCAAAAAAACCACTGTAACCTCTTTAATTTGTGTCTGTAAACATTGTCCTTACATAGCTGAGGATCCAAAACAAGTAATGTACAATATTTGGTTTGACTTCTGAAACATGTTCTCTACTCTAAATCATATTAATGTCTTATGGTTTGCACCTAATTTTTGATAGGACCCAACAATGCAGACCCGGGGAAAGGAGTCTGGAACAATCCGGCAACAGGTAGGAGAGAGCTCTCTCCTTTTAACCTGTGCCTAATCAGCGTCATGAGTCTCTGGTGTGACACCCAGCTGCACAGGCAGGGGGAAGACAAACAGATACTGGGTGCTTTTCATTACGTTGAATTGCCTCCTCGTCTCCTCTCTCCTTCGTCGACCCGGAAGTCATTTCCCCTCCGCCATGATGAAGGATCTTCCACTTGCTTAAATGCACCTGAAGGAGACGAGGAGCGAGGAGAGAGGAGGCTTCTGAAGGAGATCAGAGTGAGGATACACTGGTGTAGCCTACGCCGAAGTCTTTATTATTTAAGGGGCGTGTCGTATGTGGCACACGTTTGAATCATGGCGGGAGCAGGTCTTCACAAATGTAATCTTGATTCTTGTTTCAACTGTGTCCTCGCTGGGCGGAGCTAAGACGTGAGGAGAGGAAGCGAGTGGAGGAGACGAGGAGACCAATTTATGGAATGAAAAGCACCCACTATCTCCACTGGGGAAAGGGAAAAAAGAAACACAAGGACAAGACAGACTGCAGGGTCCTTAAACAGTAGTCATTGAAGAGACTGGGCACCATCTTTGAGTCCAGTATTCAGTTTCCCCAGGACAATCTAATGTGATTGGCTCACATGAACCAGTTAAAGTATTTGTATTAGTATTATTTTTTTTTTAATCTTTTTTCCTGTTGGTCTGAGATGAAAAGGTTTATTATTGTGCTCACAGGCTCACCACATCAGCTGTAAATGTGATGATGTCGATGCTGTGGTTGACCAAATATCAAATCCAGCCAGTCCTCCAGAAAAAGACAGCCTTCAGGTCGGCAGCAGATCGATTATGACATATGTCACAATATGAAAGTCAACGCTGACTTGTTTTAACTTCCGTAGTTAAGTTATGTCACGTACATGACAGTGATGCACTTATTTGGTATAAGGATGAAGGAATGAGACGACCAGCAGAAGAGGTTTGGAAAATTAGCCGACAGTGAAGAACAACTCTTGACAGCTTTCTTCTGTTCTTGCAGGTGGTGATGGTGGAGGTGGCAAAGCAGCTAGAATGGCCACCTCCACCGCAATTCCAATTGCAGCAATTGGAATTGCTGCAGCAATTTTAATATGTAAGTCCCACTTCTCTTCTCTCTTCATTTCCTCCATTTAAAAATGTTTTTAAGTCTGTGTTTAAACATGTAGGTGATGGAAAATCCACAGTCTGACAGAGACAAGTCCACTGGACTGAAGTTAGTCTTCAATCATGTTTCTGTCTTTAACTTGATGTTTTTCGAATAAAGCATCAAATGACAACGTGTCAGTGGAAAGACGTCTCTCAGTGATGAAGCTGCAGATAATATCTGATCATCAGATCTACAGCTAGCCCAGATTAGCTCGGAGCTGGAACATGTTGAACTGTCCAGAGCTTTAACTGAGGAGTTTCGCTTGTCTCAGCTTGTGTGATTGGTCAAAGAGACGAAAATGCTCATGAGCCATGTTGGGAGACGCTGACTAATAACTGGTTTTGTGTTGTGTGCTGTTGGTCTACGTAGAGAACGAGAGAGGAGAAGACGGCAGAGGATGGAAAGAGAGGGCGGTCAGGAGCCCAGACCTGACAGCGTTCAGCTGAACGACGAGCAAAACACCAGCTAACGTCTGATAATAACTCCTGGTTCTTTGAAATGGATAAAAAGGCTTTGATTCCACCCAAATACTTCTAATCTGTTTCACCAAACATTAAATGCAAATCTCAGTTTGGGCTATATTACACCCTGTAATTCATCCACTACATTCATTTAAGTGCTGAACTCAAAAGGAGTTGTTTTAAGCGACATTCTGGTGTCAAAATGTCAAAAAATGTGAAAATAATTGTTTTTCTAATGTTTAAAACGGGCTGCACGGTGGCGCAGCAGGTAGTGCGCGTGCCTCACAGCAAGGAGGTTGCCGGTTCGATCCCCGGGTCAGGCGGGGCCTTTCTGTGTGAAGTTTGCATGTTCTTCCCGTGCATGCGTGGGTTCTCTCCGGGTACTCCGGCTTCCTCCCACAGACCAAAAACATGCTCATTAGGTTAATTGATGACTCTAAATTGTCCGTAGGTGTGAGTGTGAGTGTGAATGTTTGTCTGTCTTTGCATGTGGCCCTGCAATCGGCTGGCGACCGGTTCAGGGTGTACCCCGCCTCTCGCCCATTGTAGCTGGGATAGGCTCCAGCCCCCCGCAACCCCGAAAGGGATAGGCGGTATAGATAATGGATGGATGGATGGATGTTTAAAACCTGTAAAGTAGTATAAGTATTAAAGTATTTAAAGTAAGTAAGTAAAGTACTGTGGGTGCTCCACCATGCCTTCGGTACATGCTGCTCGAGGAAAAGGGGCCTTTCTGTGTGGAGTTTGCATGTTCTCCCCATGTTGAAAACATGAAACATATTCTCTTTTTATTATCCAACCTTTTAATTTGCTTGTACTTTTATTCTCAGCCATAATCATAGATGGTCATTTTGTAAGCTGTGAAACATCTGAACAGCAGGAGGAGATGCTGAAACTGTGATTGTTAATAAAAGACTTTTGTTTAAATTGACATTTTTCATTGAACCCATTCTGCTCTGTCAGTTTTCCAGAAAGCCCCATTTTTAATTGAGATTTTTTGCTCGTTAAACTGCTCAGTTCCACATACAATCACAATCACAACACAGCTCCACGGTGCAGACTGAAAATACAAAGTGGAATGAACACGGCAGTTCTTAACTTTCCTCATTTACTTTTATTTTATAATGAACATTTTTTTTTCTCATAAACAGTAAAAATAACATGCAAATGAAGCGCAATGTTTTTGAACTCAACTTACCCAACGTCACCTCAACCAAATTCAGCAGCGTTAAAAACTGAACAAAAACTCAACAGAACGTAGTGAAAGCAGGAATACAGAATTTGTGCTTGAGACATAAAAAGAAATTAGATTTTATTGCTGAGGTTGTAACTGTAAAAACATACATCTCCCATGTAAAACATCATTATCATCAGTCTCATTGCCGTTCAGGTTAAAGGATCAATGAGTAATTTCCTCATCACACATTACAGATACCTGTACATTGAATGAAAATATTTTGTGTGCTTCTCAATTCTTAATATTAATGATATATTAATTCCAGGCCCGTTTATTGCTGTTTGAAGACATTCCTGGCAGCACTAGAAAACATGTCATTGCTGTCTTTGTACTGAAGGCACTTTTTATCAGTTTGACAGCAGATTACAATCCTGTGACTTTTGGTGGTGAAGCATCCTGTTCTGACCGGAATGTGAAGTCTTTGCGGTGAGCTCTGCAACATTAAACAAATAATACGCTTGATTATGTTTTAGGGTGGGTTTTACCTCTCAAGTATTGAAGCTTATTTGATCTGATGTTTTGGCGAAGTGCGCTGGCAGTCGTCCTTGATGTTCTGCGTCAGTCATTCAAATGAAATTAAAGAACGTGACTGAAAATCAGAGTTGGTCATAAATTCTAGAATATAACTCAAAGTATGTGGTGATTAAAATAAAGGATTACACGAATATTTCTCAATGCACAAACATAAAATTGTGATTATAAAACGTGATAATTAAATTCCAACATGACATTTGCATTTCCTGGATGTTGAGCTGATGCGAGACCCTGCAGTTGTCGCTCCAACTTCTCTCTACATCTTTTCCTGAAGCTGTCTCGAACGGTAATCTGTCACCATTTTCTTCATTTCGTGGGCAGGTTTAAGATCAGCTTCGTTGAGCAGTTCGTCTGGGTCACCCTTTGGATCATGTTTGTCTCTGCAAAACAGTTACGAGAGAATACCAGAAAGAATGACGGTTTTTCACCTTTGCTTCAGGCTTTATCAGCACAATTCTGAGCTATCCTTAGCAAGTAACGCTAACAATAATGACAACCAAAACAAACAGACTCACGATTTGAGGTGTTTTTCAATGGCCTTCCGTTCGTACACTCTCCCGCTCACTGTGATGACCGGATCAACAAACATCTTGTTGGTGAGGGGGCAGATTAGATGTGGGGGCACAAGCTGTTTCCCAGGATCCACCAATTTCTTTCAAATCAGAAGCAAAGACAGAAAATATCAACATGTCATGAATATGGAAATATGATACATAATAATGATGGCAATATGCATGTTCAACTCGGGAAGTATAGGGAAGATTTGGCACTTAGATCTGGGTTTCCATTTAAGGATGACAAATGCTGCTTTGTGTTGTTGCACAGCAGCAGAGACTTATGTATGTTGTCTGTCAAAGGGCCTGGAGGTCATGTGGAACAACACAGAGTCATCGGCGTATATGTGCATACACACTGTCCACTTTGAATAAAGCTGGGATCTGACAGGTGTTCATGTCGTGTCTTGCATGGCTCCTGTTTTGGATTGCTTTATGTGATGGAGTGGTCATCCTCTAGAACTCTGCTGTTCATTTACCTTCTCCATGTCGTCCCTGGACTGTCTGGCAGTTTCCTCTGTACGTTTTTTGGCTTCCTGTTCGTACTCCTCGCGACTGGTCAGGAATTCTTCGGCCAGAATGCTTCCACAGAAAAGGACACTTTTTTTTAACTCAAATGGCTACGGTGGCCCTGAGAGCTCCGCACGCCACAGCTTAAGGAAACACATGCTAACAGGCAAAGCCAAGCAAATTAAGAAAACATGACAGACGTTACTGTGAAAGTCAAGAAAGCCATCCACCCTGACCCCTTTTACCCACTTTGTGCATTACTTTGTTCTCAAAAAATTGGATGAAACTGTGGATCATCATATTATGGAATTGACTCTGACCTGTCCAATGGGTCTTCAGGCTCAGGGATGATGAGCAGTCCATATATCGCATTGAGGATATCTCTCATGGTGATTTGGGCATTGTAGTTCCGGTCAAATATGTTGTGGCAGATGCGCCCCACATTGTTAATATTACAGTGGTACACCTTGCTCATGTTAAGAAAATGACACGGCAAAAGCAAATATGCTATTCACAGTGATTTCTATTCAGGTTATTTCAAGTTCCTTTGAAGCAACGTTTTTGGAAACACTGGTAAAGAATCACCCAATCACTATGGGCCTCATTCACCATTATGTACTTATACTTACTGATACACTTTTGGAAACAGTCTATTTCCTGGACTGCTGCCAGCAGTAAGGGAAATCCAGGTTCAATTTGAGCTACACTGAAACAGTCCTGAGCTCACATTAGAGTTACTGCTGATCAATCTCACAATTTGTGCCAAGATTAAACAAGTTCCCATACTGAATGAGGCTGAATGTACGAAGGTGTACTTGGCAGGATACAGGTGTGACAAAGCGAAGAAGTGGAGGCTTCACTGGGTAGTCAGGACCAAACTGGCAGAACAACTCAAAGATTCCTTTCTCATAAGGTGTGTCAGGAGGTCCTTCCATGAGAATCTTCCAGAATGCTGAAAGGTTTAGAAGAAAGCCTGAGAAGTTGACGCTGGCACACTGACAATTTAAACAATTTCCCCTCGGGGATAAATAAAGTAATTCTGATTCTGATTCTGATTCCGAGGTTCGTCCGATAATGCTTTAAATGAACTGACTGTTGTCATATGAAAGCAGCCTATACAAATTACCTTGGCTTGATGAAAATGTATTAAAGGATTTTAATGCATTATGTTGGGGGGGGGGGGTCTCAAACTGTGAGGTCTGGTTTAAGACAGCCCACTTTGTTGTTGAGTGTTTATTGTTGGTGTTGTGAGAAAAGCCACAACTCTCAGACTGTGATCAGTAATCACAAAAAACACATCTGAAAACAATGTGGGAACATCTCATGACAGAAGAGCCACTTACTGAAGTCCGACTCTGATGGAAAGATACTAAAGTACGGATGTGGGTTACAGTGGAGGCTCCTCAACTCCTCCAGAATACGTTTGTCCTTTTCCATCAACTGCCCAACTTTGGCATCCCGGATCTTCTTTTTCAGAGCACTAGTTTGACAGATTTACACCAGCATGAGTCTTTTAATACTTTACATCGCTAACGACAAGTGAATCAGTTGGTAATTGCCTCTGTCCTTTACCTCGCTGTCCCGGTCACTTTACTGTCCATCTGGCTTGGCAAGACAGCCTCTGGAAATTCATCATACCCATGGGCAGCAGAGATTTCTGTCAAAAGTCTCTGGAAAGCACCAATTGGAAATGAGCAAGCTCATCATTACAATGCTAACTAAGTAACTAACACTCTGAAGCAGAACCGTAGACAAGAACTGGTGGACTAACTGTAGTGATGGTTGATGGATCAGCTTTTTTCTTGGGTTTCCTCATCTCCAAAGAGAGAACAGTCTCGATCTCAAAAAGCCTCAGACCGTCTTTGCTTGTCTCTGGTCTGAAACAGCAACCCCCTAAAAGCAACAAAGATTCCAAAAACAGCTCGTAAAAACTGTCAATTTACCACCTTTGACACAGTTCATTCATCCGAACTGAAGGCACTTTTTATCAGTCCAGGCCTTAATTTGTTAATCGACATGTTTGGCTTAGCAACCCCTCACACCCATTACCACTGAATGTTTTCTCACCTATGATCATCTGCACTAAGTACATCTAACAGAAAGTTTTCCTTCGTAAATCAACATACTGTAAACATACTGTATGTAGGCTAAAGCTCCCACCCACCTCTGCAGACCCAGGCTGAGGAAAATTATGATCAATTACACCATAGACCCTATATTTTTCGTTTTGGCCACAGTTACTCTTGATTGACTGAGTTGACTGTGGAAGCTGGTTCAAATGAACAACTCACTGGATAACTAAAGTAACTGTCCTCTGAGGTTTCCATACTTTACCTGTTGCATTGCTGATTCCTCGCAGAGTACAAGAAGTATTGCCGGACAATGCTCTGTGCAGACTCTGCAGAGGACTGTCCTCCTCCACTTTTCCAAGAATGATGGAATCCACAATGATGTTAGATCTGATCAGGTTGGCAGTAACGTCATCTGGCTTGTTTGAGGATCTATACACAAAGAATATGTTCACAAGAAATATAATATAGTGAATAAATCACCTGACCTGCTACCCCAAACCCAATTCTGACCTTTACCTTAAAACCAAGCCTTAACATTCTTCGTGACAAAAATGTCCTCAATTGGATCGTTTAAAACTAAATTTTAAGAGCTGATTGGGACCGAATTACCCGACATCATGTCCATCTGTGAGACAAAGAATGCGACGTTTACAGTCTGGAAACTTCTTGACTTTTTCCAACTCGAGCATTCCATGATGTAGAGCATCGTACAGCTTAGTTCTTCCTGCTGCCGTCAGGGTGTGCACCTGTTCCTGGAAAAGTGTGAAAAAACAAATGTTTAGGCTTATTAGCTCATTGTATCACGGCTAAGTATTATCTGGGTTCTGAAGGTGTGGACTGTTTTTACCTTGAACTTTTCGAGCGTCTCTGTGAACGTGTGGAGAGTTTTCACTGTAGAGTCAAACTTCACAAGGCCAATGACATGATGAAAATCATAAGCCATGGTCCGGGTTGCAAAGTTGTCAAAAAGCTCTTTCACAGCATGGATTTTCTGTATTTCCACACCTCCATAGCAATTCTCACTCATGGATGAGCTTGTATCTATCAGCACCTGATGAAATGAAAGTCAAGGCAGGATTGAGTTGTATATTTTATTTACTTCCTCATTCAAGCTCATCTTGAACATACACTTCACAGGGATGTTGTCAGACTTGTTTTATAGCACATGACACTCCAGCAATGTTCTCAAACAGTAGTTCCACCACTCTGCATGTGCTCGACTGAGAAAGTGGCCAGCCAAAGGCACACCTGTGGATTAATCATGCTGCTTAATCAGCATCTTGATGTGCCTCACCTGTCAGGCTGATTGGCTATCTGAAAGTAGAAGTGCTCACCAACATGGATTTTAATAGATTTATTGTTAAAATGTGCGAGAAATAAGCAAATAAGCTTTCTGTGTGTGCAGAAAGAGACCTTTTACTACAATTTGTGACGAAAAATGGAAGCAAAAACAAAAGTGTTGCATTTCTACTTTTGTTCAGCATTTGATCATTTTCTCCTTCAGAAAAAGAGAGAGTCATTTAAAAACTGTATTTCCTGTTGTCTCAGGTTGTCTTTACCTTATATTCAGTTTTGGTTTTGATGATCTGAAACAATGAAATTTGACAAAACAACCTTTTTCTGTACTGCTTGTTGTACCTTCACTGTGGGATGATGAACAGTGTGTGCAGGCTTTAACTCACAGATCTGCTGCTCTACTCTGATCCCACCCAGTGTGATGTTTAAAATGAAGTCATTGGACCTTTGCAGTTTCCTGTCATACTTGCACTGCTGTTTCTCAGAAAACAGTAACTCCAGCTTGTTTTGTTTTGCCCTCTGGATGCTGCACTGAGACAGACTTTTTGGGTGTTCTTTGTCATGTGTTAAAACATTTGAAGTAGAGGATCAACATCACCATTATGGCCTCTTTTGGAGTCCTGGTTGTGACAAACGAATAGCCCTCCCTATGGTCACCAGTCCTGCACAAAAAGCCACAATATTACAGCTGTGCATTTGAACAAAGCAGGTGCCTGAATAGACTTTTTATCATTTTGTCCTGATTTTAGCTCTAATGGGGTTCAGAATATGGCGGAAAATTAAGGTCTCACCTTGCTGCTAATACGTTCACGTCCATGTTTTGGACTTTGCCAGTCAAACAATTAAACACATGGATCATTGCAGGGGTTAACTTGTTTTTAGTCAAATAGACGCCGAGGTTGCCTGTCAAACACAAAGGTACTTGTTAATATTACACACAAGGTAGCACAAAAACAACAGTACGTGAATTAATGTGACCAATAAAAGCAGTTAAGAGAGGAAAATATGGACTCTGACCTTCCTTCACGACCCTCATCCTGACCTGAGCTGCGACTGCCTGGCTTTGCTAACCAGGTGTCTCTATCACTGACTGAGCCTGAATTCAAAACTCTGACCTTTTCCACTGCAGCAGGAACAGCTGACAGGTCTTAACTTCAGTGACAATGGCTAAAACTCCACCTGTTCACATTCCCTGATCATCAATCACTGAGGGTTTGTTACGGCCCTCCTACAGACGATTATCAATCACGTTGTTGATTTTCGGTATTCATTTGTCATTCATTTGTCAATATTCCGTCTCATTATGACTTTATGGAGTCTTAGAGCAACAATAAAGGACAGTAACAATCTCTGGTGCCTCAACATTATTTGTTTTATCTGACACAGTTAGCAAATACAAATATATGCATGTAAGATCCTGCTGTCATTGCAACACGTAAAGCAGATTTATGAAATGGGGTTAGGGTCTCATCATCAGATTTATGGGATCAGGTATTCAGATGTTTGCTGTACCTTCATTTAAGAAGACAAGGTGAGGGTCATCGAGACCTAGATCCTTCAGGAGCAGCGGCGGAGTCACGTTGAGTTGAGGGAAGCCTTTCATGTCTTCTGCCAGGTCTCCCAAACTCTTCTCGGATTTGATGTGAAAGCTGAATGAAAGGGATGAGTGACTGGGTCATCGGGAATTCTGCATTAAAAGTTCTGGGTGTTCGCCATCTTTAGGAATCTGTATGACATCCATGTTTGTGTGTGTGTTATCTCCTTGTCTTTCTTGAACATGACATTGGACGATACGTACTTCTGATCCTTCACGCTGTCGTGAGAAATCCAAAGGTGATGTGTTTTAATTGACGGATGAACGCTGAGCAGAATTTTCTCCACGTCAGCGGCTCTCCGGAGGGACGTTTCCCGCAAAACCTCCTCAGTGCAGTTTGGAATCCTCTCGCCATCTTGACAGAGAGAAAGTCAAAATAAGACGCCGTCAATGATGCAAGAACAAAACCAAGACCTGATTTTAGAGGAGAACTGTGAGACTTCGTTACAGCAATGACGTTTCATTAACAAATCACAGCAACTAACTGAGTAAAATGGTTTTGTAATGGCCAAAACTCAAACCTGAATATCCCCCAAATCACACACCTGATTTTCAAAATGTGCCTGTTGGCAGGTTTGCTTTATTTACCATAAGACACTTTTACCTTTGATTTTCTGAAGGACAGACGCTCTTTCCAGGACACCTGGTACTCCAGGTAGCGTGACTGGATCGCAGAATCGTCTGTCGTCTTCAGACCTCAGAGAAAACGGTGCGTAGTTCTCATGTTCCGACGTTTCTTTCTGGTCAAACAATACGAGACGCTTTAGGAAGAAACACTCAACTAGAAGTCCATCACTCTGTTTCAAGATGTCTGTAGGCAGCTGAAGGTCGTCACGTGTCATTTTCATGAACACACAATAAGAGCTTCAAGGCTGCGATAACATGTAGCTGAACTTGCAACCTACTTGAATTTCTACTCCACGTCAATAGCTAATCCCAGAACGATGCACCTCAAGGGTGGAGATACCTTTGCCTGTGACATGAGATACGCCCAGCAGTACGTCGAATACTCGAAGACATCGAGGTCCTCGATGATCTTTTCTCCTCGTTTTGTTCCAAGCTGTGGCAAAAGTTCTCTGAAGAGCATGTACAAGCCTTCGACCACTGCGATCTGCAGGAGAGACGAACCGTACTGTGACCCGAGGAGCTGCGATAAAGTCTAAAAACAACACAGCGTAAAAGACGGAAGTTTACCTTCTGATTCCTGGATATCATCTCATTCCTCAGCAGTAACTGATACAAACTTTGGGCCAGCGGGTGACATCCAGTCAGTTTGCGTATGAAGCCAATCAAATTCTTGTATCCAACTCCTGGAGCTTTGTTTTTCTACAGCAGTTTAAAAACAATGACAAGCTTCAGTCAGGATTTTTATTGAAAGATTTGTTGTTGGTGTTTGTAGCAGAAGTTAGCTTTACTCACAACGATGTAAAGTGAAGACAAGAAGACACTGATTCCTTTGGGGGTTTGTTGCACTGAGGGCACAACATCGTCAGTGAAGAACTCTCTGTGGTCTGGAACCTCCTCAGAGAACGAGGACAGCCAGAAATTCACCGTCGACCCGTCGGAGATCCCACAGCTGTCCAGTGTGTTTCCGCTGCCATGTTCGCCTCTGAGGACGCCATCAGGACAACCATCAATACGGCACCGACGGTGAGGCGAGGCTGTGCAGGCAGCGCAGTATCTTACCTGTACTGAAGAACATGTGCCGGGATTCCGCTCTCATTGGAGAGTTTGTTCTTCAGGTTAGATATTGTGTCGCTTTCCACGTCCACCGTCACCTCGAAGTCTCCCTGCATCAAGCAAAGCTTTAAAATACAAAGCTTCAAAGCAAAGACAGTGAGAGAAAACTGAGCTGCTACAGTGCAGTGAATGACCATTTCTCCCATAGACCGCCGTTATAGAAAGAAATCTATCAACTTGCTCACAGGACCCCTCCACCAGTGAACAAGCTTAATTCTAACTTTCTGTAGTATGAATTTTTTAACCATGAAGGTTAAGTTTAATGTTTGCAAACCTTTCCCAAAGCCCTGAAAAGCAAGTTAGCATCCTAATGTAGAGAATGTAGAACAAACCAGATTTGCTGGATGAGCAGCTTTAAAAAAACGGGACGGTATCCAACCGCCTGCAGCTGCCATCCATGTTTCAGTCGTCACTTCAGTGGTGAGTGGTTTTCAGAGGTGGAAAAGTCAGTCAAGGTGAATTTTCGCGCAACATATTTCACAGATGAAAAAAGCATCGAGGAAAACTGTCCAACGAATGTATTTTCATCAACTTTCACCTCCAGCCCAGATAAAACATTTTGCATAGAAGAAGCAACACCGACAGCTGCAACACAAACCTGTAGAACGCTTCTATCATCCAGAAGGTTCCCGAGCTGCACAGCGCCGCACTTTACGAGCTGCACGTGAACTCACCTTGAGCATGACGTGGCACCGGACCACATCGGTTCCGTAGGTCTCGGCGACGTCTCGCGTTGACATCTGAGGAGATGCTTTCAGGTTCTCCTTTGGTGTAAATATGGCGTAGATGACGTCTCCATTTTCAATGTGTCTGTCCTTTAAAGACCCTGCAGACGAGCAAAATCAGAATAAGCACTTCACACGCTGTGCTGCACCGTGGAGAAAAGGTGTTTTAGTCACACGAAGGCGACCTGTGGTGCAGAATCACACTGAACGACGATATTCGCTCGAATGAACTCACATGTGTTGAAGAACGGATCATCTGTCAGAGACATCCCGTCCACCGTGTAGAGACAGACGCCTCTGGATGGATCGACGGCTTCGGTGTGACAGATCCTCAGCATCAGGTCTTCAACGGTGTTCTGAGCAGGATCCATATCTGCAAATGATCGAACGATGTGAGACACACTGAGGACAGAGAGGACAAAGACTTATTTTACTTATTTATGCCTGAACAACGGTGTGACTCTCTCACCACTGATGCATTTCGGTGCAGGACATTTGGGGAACGTGTACTGCAGACAGAAGGCCTGCAGCGACTTCTTCACAGGCTGCGATGGAGCTCTCAGTCTGCCAATCGTGTTTCTCATGGCCGAGAAACGATTCTTCTCCACCTGGCTGAGTCCTGCCAGGAAACATGGACGCTTGTCATCACTCTGAATGGACGTTCTTTAATCAGAACATGTGGAATTATGTCTTATAGTACCCATTAAGACCCGCCTGTTCCTCTGTCTCCTTACATGTCTTTCTGTTATTTTGGCCTCTATGGTTCATGTCACCTGAGGCCAGCTCATGAATCTTTGCTGGTTGACTGAAGTAATAATTCTTCATGATGAGAATAAAAATCTAAGTATTTTCACATTCAGCGCCGTCAGAAACACAGGATCCTTCTCCTTTGCACTCACTGATCTTACCCATGTTGTTCAGGTCTTCCTCGGTGACACCGTCCAGGAAATCTCTCTCGTCTTTGACTCCCAGCTCCAGAAACCTGTTGTAGTAAACCTGCAGCCGGTGCTGCTCCAGGAGGTGGAACAGCGCGTCCATCTAACAAAACAGGAGACAGATTTAAAACTCTTCGTAATAAACATCTAACTGTTGACTGTGACTTGGACAAACTTACCTCGGCGTGTTCTGGAGTTACTTTCGGTTTCCCAGCATGTCTTCGGGTTCGTGGCTTTTTCGTGGAAAACGAAACCAAGCGTTGGCTGCGCGCAGAGGTTTCCAAAAGGAAAAACTGCAACACGAACACAAAAACCTGAACGTGAAGGCTGCCTGTCCCTGATGTGATGGGATGGATGAGATATCACAGCTCTTTGACGCCGCTTGGCTCCACACCGCGGCGACACTGGATGTCCATGCGTGTCTATTCGCGCAGTTACGGTATCCGTCCTTACGGCGGACGAAGACTCACATCATTTCTCATTTTATCTGCTCAATAAAACGACTTTATGTTACCTGGTAGGGTGAACCGTTTTCATGGTAGTTTTGCTGAATATCTGACGGATTTCTGCTGGAAATGCTCCTGGTGGTGGTTACTGTGCATTGCTGTAAGAGACAAACACCTGAAAGGACTCAGTCATGTTGAGAGTGACCGCACACACTGTGGAGTTAAAACTATCAGTAACTAAACTGTTTTAGAAACCAGAATAAATAGAATGACACTGGATAAAAAGATTGACTGAATAACTTTTATTGTGAATGAATGAACATGCTGTGATTTGTAATATTAGGCTGCACAAATAAATAAATTGACCTGACTTGAAATATTTAAACCTAAACCTGTGGCCATCAAACTGTACAACTCCTCCCTCTGAATGTCCCTCGGACTTCCTTCTGTATACTCTGTTTATTTTTTCTCAGTATATATATATATTTTGTTGTATATTTGTTTATATATAAACAAACAAACAAACAAACAAACAAACAAACAAACAAAAACATGGAGCAGGACAGAATACAGAACATACACTATACAGTATACAATATATAATATACAGAATACATATATTCTCAGTATAAATATTTTGTTTTTTATATGTTGCTTTTAATATATATCTTTTCTTTTCTTTTCTTTTCTTTTCTTTTCTTTTCTTTTCTTTTCTTTTCTTTTCTTTTCTTTTCTAATTTTAATCTATCTATTCTTGTAAGGAGCACCTGCAACAAAAACAATTTTCCCTCGGGGATCAATAAAGGAATTCTGATTCTGATTAAATGCCATTTCACTTTCTGCCTTATTTTAGGGTGGAAGTCTTAATGTTTTTGTGTGGAAAAAAAAGTGTGCTTTTATTTCTTAGCTGCATTTCTTTCAATATTTCATTTCTACATTTCTTTATTTTTCTTAATGTGTTGCTCTGTTTTAATAACGTCATTTTTTGTATCTGCTGAAAAACACAACACTGTACATAAAAAGTCTTCTTGTACTTGTACTCTCTTGTACACACGGGATTCAGTTTTTGAAGCTGTGACACATCTGGACACGAGAGGCTGAGAGGAGTTTGAGTTTGTTAATGAAAAGAATGTGTTTTTAACATGCTCTTGAACATTTCCTCTGTCATTAAATGATGAAACCTTTGGTGTAATGCATTAAAACATGAAGATGTGTACTGTGAGAGGACATTCACATTCTGGTCTCTGAAAGTCGTTTTACCAAAAATCCACAAAGCACGTGACGAAACCACAAAAGTTTCCAGTCGTGCTGCAAAATACAAATTACACTAAATTAAATGAAATCTTCTAAAGCACATCCTCTTACCTGTTTGCCTGATTCAAAAAAAAAAATAAAATAAAAAAAATGCTGTTTTATTTAAAGAATGTTGAGTCATTTTACAATGTTCTCAGTTTTAATCGGACATGTCTGTATTCTCATTATCGGCCTCTCTGTGGGTTTGGTGTCACCGTGTCCGGTCTTTGTTTCCACTTCTGAGAAATAACTCTGGCCTAGTTTAAGTGCTGATAGTCACCACAGCCGACCCTTACACGCAGGTGAGGCTGATTCAGTAAATCACTGACAATGACAGCTCTCATGTTTGAGCTCGTCCTGTTTGTCATTCAAGGTGGGCTGTGATGAAAGAATAAAGAAGTAAAAGGCCGTTGACAGAAGTATTGAATCATTATCTAGTGAAAGAGTTGAGTGTAAATTCTGGACCAAGACTAAATGTCAAATGGAGAAAAAGGACACTAGAAAGCTGGACTAAAACTTCACACCTCACACACGTTTCCATGGTGAAAACAAACCACAAACACGCCTCTAAACAAGCACGCACGCACGCACGCACGCACGCACGCACGCACGCACGCACGCACGCACGCACGCACGCACGCACGCACGCACGCACTTCCTTTTCACCATGTTTACACATTTCACAACATACAATCCAACATACATTTACATGTTCCTCTAATCCAGCACTGATGGAAGTCGCTTCTGAGCGAAGGACAAGTTTATGAAGGAACAGACATGAGAAGGACGACTTAAATTCCCTTTATTTATATCTGAACTTGTATGTGGTCGAGTTTCTGTGGGTGGAGGTTGATGTTACAGATCAGTGTTTAAAGGAGTCTAGCTTGAATTTGAAGGATAGCACATCAAATATGATTTATTTGGTCAGGATCCAAGAGGTCATGGCATGTTCAGTAAGTCGATGCTATTGATTAAATCCTGCAGAGAATTCACACCGGTGGTAACATTGATCTCCAGGACGTCCTGTGGTGGAGAGTCACATGATGCAGAATTTTCTTGCCACTTCCTTCCATTTGTCAGACTACGCGACTATTTCCATGATGACAGTGTTGCTGCCTCCTCTCTCTGCAACTGTCCGAGCTGCTGTGAGCAGAGAGAGATCAGTGGCTCAGTTTCTCTGAAAATCATAGATTTATGTCTTAATAATGATCAGTAATAATCAGTAAAAGGGTTTACTCAGATTAAGATGTTTGGGTTTCTTTAAGAGCAACCTGTTAACCTGTTAACGCTGTTCAACGAATCTGATTAATAACTGAAAAGATCACCTGCACACTGTGTTGCAATATTGGAGTTTACCTCTGACCTCAAACCTACCATAGAATACAGAGTCTCCCTTCTGGCTGTCTTTGTTTGAATACTGCGACAGCTCTACGCCTTAAGCCTTTCCGTTTTGTAGCTTCAACATAGAGAGTAAGAAGGTGCAAAGAAGGATGCATCACTCTGTCGTGGCATTTGAAGAACAGGAAGCTTGTTTGCACTCCGCATCAACATGTTCTCACACCTTAGATGACTGAATATGTCGACTGCCATTGTCTCTCAAAATGACATAAAGCTTGGAGAGTAGCAGCAACAAGTGTAGTACCAAAACTGGTAATTGGTTAGGTATAAGGAAAGATCGCGGTTTTGGCTCAAATAAGCAAGTTAATAATAAATTATGAAAGTTAGAATGGGTCAACGCTGACTTTTGGTTTCACACGACACACTAACAGCAGTCTCCTGGGTGGAAGTCGTGTGTTTGTTTGACCCATTCATCCACCTAACCTTCCTCTATGTTCTAGACACTATGTCACCTGATTTCCTCTTTCGCTCCTGTCAAACATACTACAACCACTAGAGATGACCACCTAACAGGCTTGACTTGCATTGGGAGGAACAGTCATGCTGCATTAGCTGCTAGCAGCGCCTGTTTGTACTGTAACTACAGACAACTGGATTAATTTTAGTACTGAGGAAACTGTCTTAGCACGACAACTGTAAGGCATTGGAGATACCACCATCACTAGAAAGTGCAAGTTGCACTGATGTTAGCAACATGTGCTTTGAAACTGACTCATTGATGAGTGTGAGGAGAGGTTGGATGCAACTTGAGCCAATCAGCTTCAATGGATTAGGGTTAACATGTGTACAGGTTCATGTATGGTCACAAGGTTCAGACCTTATATGGAGTAAAACCTCAATTCTGATTACCGGCCGTATTACGTGTAAAAATAATTACTGAGCTCATCCGTTATGCAGATGACACCTGACTGTTTTTCACTCACTTTCTCTCCAAAACCAACAGTTTGAAGGACTACAGGACAGGCTTGAAAGATGTAGAAAGTGTCTCAGAAACCAAACAGAAAAAAACTTACCGAGCTGCTAACACAGTTTTGTTTCTTATTGCTTGATCTTATTACCCAATATTAGCTAAGACTGTCTTCTTAGACACTTGCTGGTTCCTACCTCGCTTCCTGTCTTTGTATATGAGTCCCAGTAAGATGGTGGACAGCAGGTACGGAGCTCCCACTACCAGGTGACACATCAGTCCGTGATGAAAATATGAAGTGGAATCTGACGGAGCTGAAGATGAAGGTGGAAAGGAACCTGTGAGGATAAATAAACTCTTATGCACTGAAGTGTGAATGCTTGCATTAGCTAGCCGTCTTCTTCCTTGCCTTTGCACTAGTGTTATTTTATTTCCTGGCAAGTGTCAATCAGTGAAAAGGGGACCTACTCAATAAAACATTGCTCCATAGCGCTACTAGTGGTCAGCACCTCCACGGGCACTCTTAACACCAAAATAAAAGCAGTGACTCCTGTGGTTGACCTATGTAGCACTGTTGTACCTGTAGCCACCCCAGCAGTGATGTCACAGTGCACTGACACATCCTGGAGTACATGTCTGCGTTACCTGAACCAGGTGAGAAGTTGGAGGTCAGAAGAAATAAGATCTTCATCTGCTGATGAAAAACTCCAGCTTATTTAACAAGCAATTATGGTTGAGGCTAGTGACTTGAGGCTACATTAGCTGCTTAGCATAACACATCCAAACCTCCAAAAGAACTGCCAGTGGGCAATTTGCATTGCAGGTAACATAGGTGCCAGATTTGGACAAGGAAGAAGAAAGCATGAAATAAAAAAGATGGTATTGCTGCATCGATTTTGATCCTTTTTTTTTTTTTTTGAAATGCTTAATCACTGGAGTGCTCTTTTAATTCACTTTAAAAAAAAAAAAAAAGTCATATATATCTGACAGACTTTTGCACAGTTATAAAGCAGCTGGACACTGTTTATCTCACCTTCAACAGCCATCCAGCTGCCTATGGATTCTCCACCTCCAGTGATGCTGCACTTGTACAGCCCTTCATCAGACTTCGAGACACTATGAATGGTCATCTCTTCTGTGGAGTTGCTGCTGATGGAGCGGTCGTCTTTGTAGTAATTAAACATGTGGTCGGAGGAGTTCGTCTCAGCTTTGCAGCGCAGAATCACAGCAGCTCCCTCCGACACAGGAAGGACCGGACTCTCCAGGATCACAGTACGATCTTTAGAATAGGAAGAAACACATTTTCTTCTTAGCCCTGTTCAGAGACATGTCATGTGTGGTTTCTGATGTAAAGTCAGATCTATTCAATGCATTTTTAATTTTAACTTGAGGCAGCACAACATGAAACACCTCCCCATGTTTTCAGTACTGTGTGCAATACCGGTGATGGTGATGTTGACGCTGTTGCTCCTCTGCCCATCTTCAGACTCACACCAGTACACCCCACTGTCAGACGGGTATGTGTTTCCGATGATGCAGGTGGAGCCCGAGGACGTGGAGCCCCAGCCGGAGGAGCAGGGTCTGACCCCGCCCCCTGTGGTTTTCCTCTTCACCTTCCAACCAGTGGAGTTTGACTGATGCTCGCAGCTCAGAGAGATGGAGTCGTACCTGAAGAACTGAGACCTGTCAGGGCTGACCCGAAGACAGGCTGGACAAAGGAACGAAGGAACAAACGAGAACAAGAGAAGAAACAACAAAAGCAAATAGAAAGAAGCAAGCACAGAGGGAACAAATGAAGGGCCAATAGGCATATGAAAATAAGGAAATAAAAAAGAAAAAAGAAAGGATGGAATAACGTAACAAGGAGCAAAAAGTCAGGAAGAGTCAAACGGACGACAGAAGACAAAAACAAGAAGAAAAGCAGATGAAGTGCGAAGAGGAAACAGTAAAAAAAAAAACAGTAATACAGAAACACACGAAAAGAAAAAGGTAAAAAACAAACAAACAAACAAAAAAACAAAGGGGAAAAATGCAGGTAGGATGGGTGACAAGGAATGGAAGCGAGTGATAGTGGCATGATGAAAGATGGAGAGAATGAAACAGAAGAAAAAAGAGAAATTACAGAAGAAAGAAGAATAAACAGCACAAAGCAAGAATTACATTACATTACATTAAGAATTACAATACATTTGATTCAAGAGACACTCAAAATATCTGTCAGCAGCGTGTCAGGAGACACTTGAGAAAGAGGTTATTTTCTATGCAGTAAATAAACAGCAGTTTGAACTCACACAGCATGAGGCAGAACGGTGTCAACTGCATCCTGTCCCACCAGCAAGTGAGGGACAGACCGAGAGCCTCGTCTCTGCACTTCCTCTCTGAGCGACTCCCCCCTCGCTCTCCGAGCAGCTTCAAGTGTGAAACACTCTCAAGCTGGCTTCAAAAATTTTGTTTGCAAAAACAAAACCTTTGATTTAATCAATCATTCAGCACTTTCCCAAACAAGTTGTGGACACAGCAGCAACTACGGGAGCTGAGAAGCTGCAGGTGACCTTAAGCTCAAGCTCAGAGAATCAACTCACCCGACTGATTACAATGTCAGTAAACTCTGAAAACAAACACTTTTTAAGTTCTACCTCATCAAATCTGTCAGAAACGTTCTGAAACTCTGACTGCTGGTAGTTAAAACCTCCGTCTAACAACAAGTGTTATTATTCTTTCACTGGGCTCTCTGTCTTTCCAGGTCTCAGACGAGTACATGCTGTAGAGAAGTACTGTTGCTAGTAGTCTTATGTGAAAAACTGACAAGACGTGTATTGTATTGTACTTGAGAAAATACTATTTCGCTTGAGAAATACTGGGTTTATGTATATGCACAATATATACGGTTTATAAAAATACATTTGTCAATGTAGTTAATAATAAATAGTGTTATTGCACAGTTGAGAGAAATACACAACTTAGAAATTGCATTAGGTGAAATGGATAATGTGAGCATATATTAGCATTGAAACAGTAGTGCAATCAAAAAGTGGGTTTATGATGTAGAACTGAGAAAGAAGCATCAACACAGAGCTACATCACATGATGCTGGAGTTAAACAGTCTGACAGCTGCTGGGATGAAGGAACTGTGGTAGCTTCTTTCTTACAGCCTGGATGCAGCAGTCTGTCACTGAAGGAGCTGCTCAAGCCCCCCACTGTCTCATGCAGGGGGTGGGATGGGTTGTCCATGATCGATGTCAGCTCGGCTAACGTCCTCCTCTCACCCACCTCCTCGATGATGTCCAGAGGACAGTCCAGGACAGAGCCAGCTCTCCTGTCTTTTCCTGTCCCTCTCAGAGCTCCCACAGCCCCACAGACCACTGCACAGAAAACTGCAGATGCCAGCACAGAGTCATAAAAAGTTTTTAACAGTGTCCTACATACTCCAAAGGGTCTCAGTCTTCTTAGCAGGTGCGGACGACTTTGGCCCCTCCTGTTCAGGGCATCTGTGTTATTTGTCCAGTCCAGTTTGTTGGTGAGGAGAACAAACCTGGACTGGACAAATTGTGAATGAAGAGAGCATTGAAATGAAACAGAAAGTGCTTTATTTTCATGTTATAAATAATATCAGCATTAAAAACATTGTTCATTATTTATATATAGAAAAAAAATAAGAATGCGAATTAAATAAAGAATCAATACTTTATCACAAGATGAACTCAGATTTAAAGCAACGGCATGTGTTTAACATCTGTAGAAATGTCCAGAAGGTGAGCAGAATGCTGCAGCCGGACAACAACGAACACATGAAACTGAGGATCAAAGCTGAAAGTTCTCAGGAACATAGAAAGAACTCTGAACCTACTTGTCCACCTTTGCTTTCCTGTCCAAAGACTTGTGGTGCAGTGTCGCTGTCTCTCTCCATAAAGACATTGCGAAACAATCTGTGGTGTAAAGTCCCTTTGTGTGCAAAGTGCTGCAGTAACTTGCAGGCAGAATTTTCACAGTATGAGTACTGTATTTACATCTGTTATGAACCAAATTTAAAACATGTCCCCCAGTTTGTTCAATGAAGAACTTAAGTCCAGTTTATAGAGCTCTGCATTTGCGAAGAGACATCAACTACACCCACTTTAGCAGGTACTGTTATGCATTTTGCTTCATTAATTAATATGTTTTTTAAAATCAACGGAATGCGGATAGATGGTTGTGAAAATCACACTGTATGTTAAAGAGCCGGTGGAGTTGCACTTAATAAACCTGTAGAAGTAAAAAATCAACATCAGTGGGTGAATCGTGAGCTGAAGATCAGAATACTGACTGACAGTGAAGCAATGGATCAGCAAATAGCATGAATGAGAGGCAGAGGAAGAAACATGTATGTAAAAGAAAAGTTTGACATTTGGGGAAAAAAGGCAAGAATCAGACGGGAGGGTTCATCACTCTCTTGAGTCTAGCCTGAGGCAGCACCTGGTTATCTTAGCTTAGCATAAAGACTGGAAACACAGGGAAACAGCTAGCTTGGCTCTTTCCAAAGGCAACAAAGTCTGCCTGTAAAGTTCAACTGATGAAATCATTTCTTGCAATCTGTTGCAAGTAGCTGCTTGTTTAGACTGAATTAAAGTGCCTATTGATTTAAGCATTGTACTTGATCTTTTGGGCTAAAATACACATAAAAATATAACGGACTGCAGTAATTATTTGCTAGGATTTACTGAGTTGCGCTGTTTTCTCATGACATCAGCAGCTACGTTTCCTCGGTAAAATTTGCCAGAAGTGAGAAGCGATTATTGGTTGACAGTGGAGCTGAGGAATGTCGACGTTGAACTGTGAAAATTTCTGTACTGGGCCAAGAAGACTCTCTCACTGATTGACTGCTGAGCTTCCTCTTTGACGTGTTGGCTGGCAAAGACCAGTTAAAAACGACAGGGCTGCTGTCCAAACCGAGGTTTCTTTGGGTCGGGCCGCCAGATGCTGGATTGCTGTGTCGTCGTGAGGTGGCAGGTTTTGAACCCTGACGCTGGGGTAAGTTTTCAGGTTCTGGAGGCCTGCTGTTGGTTGAAGCTGCAGGATTGCACACCATTGGTGGCTGACCAACAGCAGGACTGAGCGGAGATCTGTTGTCGCTCTGGAGCTGCAAGATGATCATTTGTTTCTGGTGAAGCTTTGATTTGAGGTCAGCCACCTCTCTTGTCAGCCTCTCGATGGTGTTGCTTCCCGCGCTGTCGGGCCTGTCGATCCTGATGCTCTGCAGAAGCGGATTATCGTCATAGGCGGAGCTCAGTGTGCTTTCATCTGACGACTGCCTCGTCAACGACCCTTTTTCACCTCCCACTGCGTGAATAAGAAAAAAAGCAGTTACATTAATCTTTTATTGAAGGATAATTCCATTTTCCCAAATCTCAGCAATTAAATTGATAAGCGCAACCTTATGATACCTGACGGACAAAGAAAACAATGCCTGGTACAGCACGAGTCTGAGGTTGATTCACTCTTGCTTCTCATTTGAAGCCTTCTTTTCTGCATGTTGCCACATTTCTGCACACCTCAATTTATGTTCAGTGATTTAAAACATTAATTCTTAAAGTTTTACAACTGATCTTTCCTGTTTGCTGGTCTGAAAAAAAGGTTGTCTTTTGGTGTGAAGAGACGAATGGCGTCATGCTGAGATTCTTCATCTGTGGCCTCCTGTGATGTGATGCACATCTTCTGTACAGCCTCATGCGAGAACGTTTCCCACTCTTCTCCTAACCCTCTCTTACTTTTCGCTGCAAGGTTTTCTCGTACATTTGCTCCAAGTCAGATTCACCAGACTCACTTAACTGCACGAACTTGTTGCAGATCACTCGTTTCAGCCACGTGTTCACGAGATGGTTCATGTTCTTTTTGTGGGACTCTGATGTCACTTCAAGATATTAAACCCCCGAACAGAGAGCGCTCCGTTGGTCAGTGTTTGACCAGGCTTGCGGTAGATGTGCACTGTTGCTGCTTTTTATAACTTAGAAGTGAGTTTCTGTGCCAAATCCAGTATTGTCTCAATGCTGGTGACTTACCAGATGCACCAAATCTCTTCCACGATAAAACAGTTAATCCAAAAAAGCCTAACAGAAGTAAAGCCGTCCCTCCAGCAGTGAGGCCAGTGGGTAGAAGGCACGATCGCATGCAGTCAACTGAAAAGACAATACAGTAAATTATATATATAAAATACAAGTAAAAGTAAAATAAGTAAAATATACAGAGACAGTAAGTGAAGTCTGATGCATTTCAAATGAAATGCATTTTTTGATGCATTTCCTGTATCCAGTTGCAGAATCCAGCTGTCAAAATCTGAAATCTTAAATTTGAATTTAATAATCTCAAATTGCTACAACCCTGAAAGTGTTGAGATGATGAGATGAAAAGCTTCCAAAAGTACTGGAAGGAAAGCATGACAACCAAATCATTTCTTGATCAAAAACATAAAAAAAAGTAAAATATAAAATATCAAGACACAAATGTGATGAAGAAACTTGACTGTATCAACTGAAACTGTGAATTGAGGTGTTTCAGGTGAGTCACCTGGTATGAGAATCTCTGTGTTCCTGGTCTGGTTGATCTGTGGCTGCTGAACTCTGCAGGCGACGCTGTGATGAAAAGGCATCAGGTTAACTTTTAAGTTTAGTTTATAAATATTACATGAAATGGATTCTTATGGGGAAAAGAAGTGTGTGATGAAGATAGATAGATAGATAGATAGATAGATAGATAGATAGATAGATAGATAGATAGATAGATAGATAGATACTATTCAAAAAACTAAGTGAAGTAGCGTAGCGTGACACATGATTCAGCACATATTTGTGGTGCTTTCATATTTCCTGCAGATGTGAACTAATGTCCTTAATGTCACTTATCTTCTTGGTATAAGCACAAAGGGACCTGCAGACTTATTGTTGGCCTTTTTTCCTGTAGTGTCTGATTCCATGTTTCTGCACAGGATTCACAGATATCAAACCTACAGGCCTGAAAACACAACTGTCCTGGCTATGTTTAATAACATAAATGACTTTTTGTTTTTTGTTTTTTTAGGTGGAAGCAAAAAAAAATGGCCTCCCGTCGGATATGACGTTAAGTTTCAGTAATAAACTGAATTTGAACCTGCTGGTGGCATCCTGGAGAGTGACTCTACGTGTCACAGTGTAACATCCACTGGCATGTTGACGTCTTTTTGGGTCATGTGCCAGGATGTCGTTTCCCTGATCATCCAGAAACTTGATCTCTGGTTCTGGCAGCCAGCAGTCGACCTCACACTGAAGAGTCACTCCTGCACTCTCAGCTGAAACCACGGAGAGCTTTGGCTCAGACACTGCACCTGCAAAAACACAGTTACATCAGGTGTGACCTTTGACTCTTCCACCCAGCATTTCAGTGGTAATCTATCAAGGGGGGGGGGGGGCAGCGTCCACATGGAAGTCAATTAATAACTAACCACTGAAACGAACGGTGCCACGCCCGACCATCTTGGAGTGTAACAAACTTTATTGTCAGCTTGGGTTTCCACACACTCATCTGGGTTAAGCTCCTGTTACACAATGTTACGGCATCACCGAGGACTTCACTCCAAAGTGAGATGCTTCATCATCACAAAGCCTGCAGCGTTTGAATAAAGACGCTCTCTAAAAGTTCCCTCTTTGGATTTGAATGAAACTGCTGGTTCAGGATCAACCCGTCCTCACATCCGTCGTCACATATGGATGCTTGGTCGGGACCCCATGCCATCAGTTTTCCCAACATGCAGGGTAGTCTGAGCCCCTAACGCATCAAATGATTTAATCCAACGAGCGAGAAAAATCTTGCTAGTGGCAGAACTTTAAGTTTGGTGATTAGATCTTTCTTAAATAAAATCTATGCTGAGTCATGCAGTCACAAAAAATACTGGCCCCAGGCACACTTTGCTCAGCCATGTCTAAACCCTCCGCCCATCAACTATGTAAGTGGTCAAAAGAGAGAGACAGTAAATATTGGCTGAGTAAATCAACTCGATCGGGCTCAGGCCTGATTAAGGTCAGTTTCTGGTGCTTATCATTGAGTTTTTTGGTAATTTTATCACATCATTGTCTGGATTTGTGCTGTTTTGCATGTATGCTCTGAATGAGTTTTGTCATGCATTGCAGACTAGCTTATGGTATAAATGTTGCAGTATGTAGCATTGGCTCGTGCTATGAATTCAGCTGGATTGGGCTCAGACATTAATGAATCAGCTCCATCAGGGTCAGGCTTGAGGGTTGATCAGGGTCAGGCCTGAAGGACGATCAGGGTCAAAACGCATTGGGATGGATCGGCTAGGACCAAACTTTCAGGCCTGGAGTTTTTACATGACTATGATGCCGCTGCAAAACCTTCTCCATAAAACAACCTTGCCTGGACGTACCCACAACAAGCTCCACTGTGGTGATGTCCCGGGGGGCATTCTTCCAGAGCCTCATGCATTGGTATGTCCCTGCATCAGACAGCTGTACATTTGAGATCCTTAATGAAATGTTTCTGTTTTTCAGTTCTTGCGAAATGAAGCTTGTCCTGTACTGGAAGGACGGATTCTTCATCTCATGGGTCTCACAGCCATCCCGGTACAAGAAGATGACGTTTGGCTGCAGGCCGTCCTTGGACCACTCCACTGTTGGAAAGTCATCGCTGCCAGTGATGTTGTAGCTGCAGGGAAGGATGACATCCTCGCCAGCAAAGGCCAGAACCATCTCAGGTAGACCATGCACCAAGGATTCGCCTTGAAAAAATGCAAAACATACAAATAAACAGCTTAGAGACAGACACTACACACTAGGTATGGTGTTATGATGGGGCTGTTTACGATATTTAGTCTGAAACAAATGGTGGAAAAAATATTACAAACACCTCAATATAATGCAGTGCCTTTCAACAGCAGCACAAACTACAGCCTCCAAAACAACACTAAAGCTGAATCAACACCTCTCTAAGTTAGTTTAGATGAAAACTCAACACTACAAACTTTGATGAAGGCAGAATTAATTGCACGGCTATTTTAGTTGTGTGCCTAATAAACTAGAAAGAGGCAACAATAATGAGGCAATGGCAGTGAAGAACACCTTTTCCCACCTGCACGGTTAACTTTTAGTTAAGACTTCTAAATTCCTCCTTGCATGTAATGTTGAAACAGTGCCGTCATCCTATTGACTTGTATACTGTGGCCCAAGATGGTACTGCAGCTCATTTCAGTCTGGCTGGTGGAAAAGTACAATTGTCCCTGCAGACTTTAAAAGTTGTTTCAATTAAAGACTCTTTGGTTGAACCAGACACAACTCAAAGACTGTGCAGCAGGTAGACAGAACTTCATCTGAAGCCAATAATGCTGTGAAAAACACCTCTAGAAAGACAAAATGATTACTAAAACAAGCACAAACACACTGGGAATGTATCTTGCATCATGCTATAATTGCTTGTCTGTCCAAAACTCCTCTTTGAGCACTTCCTGGAATTGAATTATATGCTGTTTCTACCACCGCCTGCTTGTATGATAGGACTCATCCACCCGTGATCCTGCACACCTGTGTTAGCAAGTCTACAACTCTCTACTGTGGAAAGATTAGAGGAAGCACCAGTCGTGACTTTATCATTTCTTGGTCAGTATGGCAGCAATGAATGGAAGGCTCCGCAGAACAGTGTCCATATTTGGTTGAGGAGCAGTTCCTTGTGCTATGACGGCCAAACAGGTGAAAAGAACTCATAAAGTACTCAGCTGTTCACATGGTTCATTTCTATCTTCCACATTAAAATGTTCTCATGGACTCTGTTGGAGAGCTGCTGTACTACAAAACACTGTCAGTGAATACAGTGGAGGAGATAAAGGAGTACATAATGTACGCAGGAGTGTTTTCTAACCATGACAACAAGCAGCAATTAGCTGCTCACTGAGTTACTCGCAGAGATGATAAGTAGGACTGTAATAGTATTAGTAGTAAGAAGCAGTATAGCAGGAGTTAGTATGGCTGTAATTTACTTTGTCTGAGGGATGACTGGTAAAATACATGAAACATTTTTCCCTTCAAAGTTTTAACTGTGCTTTTTGATATTAATGACACCAGAGCCTTTCGATGCATACGTGCCTAAGAGTTAAACTGTTAAACTGTTACTTCAGTAAAAGTAAACAAGTATTATTAGCAAAATATACTTATGGTATCAAAAGTAAAATTATTCATTCTACAGCAAATGAAATTATACAATAAATTAATCCTGTAGCAGCATATTACTGTTGGAGCTGCTGCAGGTGGAACTACTTTCAACTACTTTATTTACAGTTAGCTGTTTTAGTCCAGTGGTGCCCAACCCAGGGTTCAGACCCCTCCAAAGGGTCACCTGATAAGTCGGAGGGGTCGTCAGATGATTAGAGGCCACTTTTTTAAAAAGGGTGACAAGTGAAAAAGGTTGACTGATTTAATCTTGAACAATGTTTTGTTGCATTTCAGAAACTCATCATATGTACTTTGTTTCCTGTTATTATTGTTGTTGTTATTATTGTGTCTTTTTGAAATGTGAAACGTATCTGTGAGATTTAGATCAATGGAGTGAAAAGTCGAATATTTCACTCTGAAATGTAATCGAGTACAAGTAGAAGCAGCATAGATTTAAAATGCTACTGTGCACGTGACTCCTGATTGTACACAAGCACACTTCTTGAGTACTTTCTTAAACTCCACCAATGTAACACCGAGCATTTAGAAACATGTGCAGCTTCTTTCTCTCAGCTGCATCACCTTTGAATCAGTCTGAGCTCAGCAATAAAAAGCTTCTTCGCGAACACAGTGTGACATAAACTCTGTTCAGAGAGTGCTTCTGCGTGTTTCAGTGTTCAGATCAGACTCTTGAGCACAACCACTTCACACCACTTCACAGATCACAGAGGTTTCTGAATTCTGGCTGGTTTTCAAACAGAAAACTCTTCTCGTGTCTACGCTTTTTATTGCTCACACAGTCGTTTGTAGCTCATCTCTTCCAGACAAACCCTGCAAAGTAATGCTTTCAAAAGGATGATGAAAAGAAAACTCTCACATACCTGTGAAATAAGACAGCAGAGCAGAGACCAGGAACAGACGACAGTACATCACCAAAACACACGAGTTGGATTTTTCTTTCTGCTGTGAAGGAATGAAGGTTTTCTGCGAACAGGAGTGGCTGTTTGAAGAGTCACACTGAACTTCATTCACAAACTTTCCAATTAGGCTGGAGCTCAATGAGGCGTTCAACACCACTGGGAATATTCACTGGTTCTGCTGCCTCCCTCCTCAGGGCGCTGATACACTGTGTCACAGCTTTTTTACTTTTATGGAAGCAAAATCTTGAATACAGTTGGTCCATAGTTTAGAATGCAGGGGTCTTTATTAGCACTGGTTAAAACAGCAGTATGGAGAAATCAGCCCTTCACTACAGTCTCTAAGTAAATTATGCAAACCACAAAGACACACAGTGTTTCTATCCTTCATTGTTCTGCTGTCGTTGGCTGTAACTTGATGTTAAGTCTCTGTAGGTTTCTGTTTTTTTTTTTGTTTGCTTTTGTGAAAGAGTTTAATTTGGAAGTGTAATTTCCCACTTTCTAAAGCAGTCTTGAACATCACATAGACGCAGGGCTGTCTTTAAAAGATGTGGCAACCTTGTGCACTTTGCACAGCTCTCATAAAAAGGATGTCATGTGATATATGGTGACACCTAAACTGATTAAATCCCAGGAAGAATCATTCTTACTTGAGGTTGGGCCCACTGAAGACTCATCAAGCGGCTCACGAGAGGATTGACGGGAGACAAATGAAGAGAAAACAGTTCTGAGACACAAATCTGTTTCCAGCTTGTGGACTTTTCTCCAGTTTTCATTTTTCTGTCAGTCACTAAATGGTTCGACCTCACTGAACAATTTAAATAAAACCATGTGACAAGTTTGTGATCTTGAACTGTTCATTACTGATATGTTTTATTTTACATTTACAGTCTAAATATTTGCACATTTCCTACTGAGGAGTGTAACTACCACACAACAATTTCCCTCAGGATAAATGAAGATCTCTTATCTCTGATCTTATCTTATATTTTCATCCATTGCTTGGCAACATAATTTTCATGAGTTCAACAGTAAATGTTGTTTCAAAGCCTTCTTGACACTGCTCGGTATGTTTATCATTCCCTGAAAACTAGGGATTTAACAACATGTCAGATCTTGCGATATCATTATAAAAACATGGCTCGATGCTGTCGTGGGACTGAAGATGCTCTATCGACTTTTAGAGCTGATGTGCGACAGAATTTTGTTTTTCCTGTTTTAAGAACTGACAATGGCGAAAAGGAAACTGGCAAACACTGAACACTTTGCGAATACTGCCAAATGACGGTCAACTACACTACAGGAAGCACATAAAAAATTAGAAGCCTTTTCGCCACTCAGAAAAGCTCAAATCACAACAACAACAAAGCTTCAGCCGGGCCAAAGGAGCCTGAAAGAAGCATTTGGAGCTCCGCTTCCACACAACAGACCAACAGATGAAGAAAAGATGCATCTGTGGATGTAAAGCAAAAGACTTAAGGCCATTTTCTGCGGTCGACAGCTATAAACCTTCTCCAGCGGGTTTGAACTGAGGCTGCATGAGCCGTCTGCTTGGTCGAGTGAGGCCTGCAACAGCTGTGCTGACCACCAAACAGAGACTGTGAAACCTGCCAGGATACAAACTGATCATGGATGTAATCACCAGCTCGTTTAATGATTTTAGAAAAGGACTGCTACTGACTGCTACAGATATACTGTAGTTTTTGGTGTCCTTATGTCCCCACTGAAAACAACAAAATATCCAGACATTCATCCTCAAAAATATCAGACACAGTCTTAAAAATTCAGTGTGAGTAATCTGTGTGCAGTCACAGAAGGTGATTTTAAATTGAACTAAAACAAACAACAACAACAACACACGTTTTCAAAGTCCAGTATGTTCACCGGTGAACTGTCTCAGTTTGGTGGTCTGTACAGTATGTTCCTCCACTGACTCCCATCAACTCTTCAGTTGTCTGTTGACAGACTGCTCTGCCATCTAGTGGCCATCAGTCCATACTGCATCTCCACTGTCACAACTAGACCTCTAAACCCAACGCTGACCCTTGATCCTGTGACATTTGCTAATTACCACTTAAAGGAAATTTCACAAAATCCATACAGATTTACTCTGATGCCTCCAAGAATGTTTCAATTGCAGATTAAACATGGATTATGGACATTGAATCAGTCTTCACCACTGAATGTACAGCAATCCCATAGGCACTTTTGGAGTGGAAAAGCCAATGATTATACTGTATTTCCAGATTCCACAGCAGACCAGATCCAGTAGTGGAGGTGTTTAATGTTTTAAAACATGTTGTTGAGCTCCTCACATTCGACTAGAGGGGAATGAAGTAGCAGAAAGACTGCAAAGAGCTCCACCAATCACGACAATATGGAAGAACAGAGTGTCAGAGCAAAATCAAGTCAATGAACAGAAAATGTGACCAGAGTTTTAGTCCTCACAATGTGACTGTGTAAAAAGTGATCTCACCACGACAAGAGTAATACACACACACACACACACACACACACACACAGGTCCGTGGACAACATCAGGCCCAGCGATGAAGCGCTGATAACCCACAAACTATAAATCCCACAATGCAACACAACAGCTGCCTTACAGAACGATATGCTACCTGTGATCTGCCTCTCCACAAGTGGCCTCTGCCCACTGTACTCTTAGTTTGCTTAGTTCATGTTGCTGGGCTGCAGTCCCCCAGATGGCGTTGTCTGTCTTTGGCGTTGTACCACACCCACCCCCTCCTTTGCCACAGAGGCAAACTCCATCCATCCATCCATCCATCCATCCATCCATCCATCCATCCATCCATCCATCCATCCATCCATTTTCTATGCCGCTTATCCCTTTCGGGGTCGCCGGGGGGGCTGGAGCCAATTTCAGCTGTCAACGGGCGGGAGGCAGGGTACACCCTGGACCGGTCGTCAGTTGATCACAGGGCAACATATATACACACAACCATTCACGCTCACACTCACACCTAGGGGCAATTTAGAGCCACCAATTAACCTAATGAGCATGTTTTTGGTCTGTGGAGTACCCGGAGAGAACCCACGCATGCATGGGAAGAACATGCAAATTTCATACACCGGGAATCGAACCAGTGACATTTTTGCTGTGAGGCACGCGCACTACCTGCTGCACCACTGTGCAGCCAGAGGCAAACTCTTCGTTGCATACTCCCTTGCTGTGGATGAAAGTACTGAGACGACTGACACTGCACAGCTGGCCATCTTCATTCGTGGGGTGGACTCCAGTTTGTGTGTTACACAGGAAATATTGGACAATAACTCGATGCATGGGACAACAACAGAAAAAGACATTTTGGAAAACGAATGTCAAAGTGTAACCGAACTTGTTGGACTGACATCAGATGGAGCACCAGCGATGTGCGGTGAAGAAAGTGGACTAGTGGGAAGATGTGGTTAAAGATGCAGAAGGAGAACTAGACTGGTGAGGTGACAGCCCATCACTGCGTCACACACCAGGAAACGCTGTGCAGTTAAGTCCTAAAAATAGAACATGTAATGAGGAAGCTTTATCAGAGCCAAAGGTTTAAATCACCGTCATGAATAGATTCAGAGTTTGGAGACATGCCTTATCATACAGAGGTGTGGTGGCAAGTCAGGGAAAAATAATGATTACTGACATGTATGATGCTGGGAGGCATTTCAAGCGATGCTGTGCTTGTGGGAGCCGCAAACGCACCAATGCAACTTGTCTCTGACGTTGAACCGTCCAGCGCCATGGTGTTCCCACACTGCTGATAAACTGAGCGCACTTCACACGGAGTTCACGCGGTTGACCCATTAGATGCCACAATGTGAGTAATACACACACACACACACACACACACACACACACACACACACACACACACACACAAACAAACACACACACACACACACACACACACACACACACACACACACACACACACAAACAAACACACACACACACAAACAAACACACACACACACACACACACACACACACACACACACACACACACACACACACAGACCCAAACAAACACACTCGTACACACACACACACACACACACACACACACAAACAAACACACACACACACACACACACACACACACACACACACACACAGACCCAAACAAACACACTCGTACACACACACACACACACACACACACACACACAAACAAACACACTCGTACACACACACACACACACACACACACACACACACACACACACACTCGTACACACACACACACACACACACACACACACACACACACACACACACACACACACACACACACACACACACACCGGTATGCACGTGCTGTCAGGGCACTCAGACCTGGAGGAGGAAACAAAGGTAAAGGAACATTTCCAAGTATTTCTTGTGCAGTTACATTCCCGTAAAAGTTGGCCTTCTGCTGGCTTTCATCAAACAGTGGTGATCATCACTTGACATGCACACCCTCATCCATTGTTAAAGCTGTTGGTAAGCTACCTGTCATGCTATTCTTGTGTAGGTGTGACGCAGATGTCAGATTCTCTGGAAGTTGGCTGACAGCAGTTCGCCTCGACAGACATCTGAGAAGAAAGACTGTGACAGCTAAAAACCAGAAAACAGCTCTCCTTCACATTAACTTTCCATTCACCTATTTTTTATGCACATTTTCAATTGGTGCAAAAAAATAGGTGAATAGTGGTGTATAGATTTAAGCAAAACAGACTTAGGGAATTAATCATGTACATGAAGCATCTGACTTAAACGTCCACTGAAGAGACAGAAAATATCAGCAGATGGAAACATCAGATGTGTGAAGAGCGATGACGACACTGTCACCTTCCTTAAATTTTCATCGTGATTTGTACGTTGTTTTTCACTGTTAGTTTCACCAATGTTTGACTCGCATCCATTTGTCTTCTTTTGCAGATTTTCTCAAAATTCAGTGAAAATATGTTCTACTGTTGACTCATTTATTTCAGTTTCTTTCTTAAATGTGATTTCTAACACACTGTTTTTTGAGGTCATGTCCAACACAAAAGAAAAAACCTCTTTTTTCAAACGTATTGTCCATTTCCTTCGAGTGGTATCCGTCCACAGGGAGTTTTGGTTTCACTTTCACTGCTTTTGAGATTTCTGTCTTTGACTGTTCTGCTTGAATCCCATAATGATGTTGGTGAATCGAATCTGGTGTGATGGTGTTACCACTGAAACACATTTGACATTTGAAACTTTAAACAGCAACATCATAACCTTCTTTAAAGTCACTGCTGTCAGGGCACTCAGGCCTGGAGGGGAAACTCACCAGTCAACAAACAAACATTTCAATGTTCTTCTTGTGCAGTTACATTCCACTAAAAGTATCTGCTGGCTTTCATTCAATCTTAGGTAACGTTGTCAAACACCTGCTTTAAAAATGCTGTAGGTACAGGTCCAACACATGTTGTGGAGGAGTTTGACTAAGCAGCAGTCTTGCAGAGCTCAATGAATGTAATACAGGTGAATTTTTACATGGTTACATCTGTTTTACAGGGTTTCTTCAGGTCATCTGTGTTCACATTGAAGAACAATGCAAGTTCTTCACAGCTTGATGCAGGGAGCTGTGGATGTGTGGGGGTGGTGCTGAGCAGCTGTCAATCATGGAGAATAACATTCTAAAGTTCCCAGCATTCTCTGTAATAAAGTAATCCTCATTCTCAAGCTCCACAGCTTTGGGGTCATTCTTTTTGTTGATATCAATGTTCAGGTCTTCATTCAGGATTAATCTGTTGTATCTGGTGAAACCAACGCAATCAGCTCTGAGAATTCCTGACAATGCACTGATAATTCTGCTCTGAGATAGGCAGATACTCAAATGATAAAGGTCAATGTCATTTCACACAAACTGTGTAGAAAACAAGGCTGCAACACCTCCTCCTCTCTGACTGATAAAAGTTAGAATTTGGAGTACAAGCCTCTGTCAGTGCAGCTGCACCAGCAGTGCAGCTGCACGAGGTGTAGGGTGGGCACTGAGGCTGTCCTGTAGGACTTCCAGAAGAGGGAATGCATAATGGGAGAGAGCTCAATGGGCACACTCCTTCAGCACCTGTGCCTGCATACCATCCGGCCCTGGGGCCCGGTTTACAGCAGCTCAGCTGCTGGCGTACATCCTCCCCAGAGAGCAGGGACTAGATATTTGAGTAGAGTAGTTTTCATGATAAAGTAGTGTTCATGACATTAGTTAGAGAAATTTTGATGTATTGTGTCATATTGGAAGATATTTTCTTTATTTCAAGCTACAGCTCTCTCTATTGATCTGATTGTTATAAACATGAATCAAATATGTATTTGACATATTGTCATAACATCTACAGCTGACTTAAATGTCTAAGATATAAGAATATGAAGCAGCTAACATGTATTTATTGCTGTGTTGCCAATGGTCTAGTAACATAACCTAAAAAATGAGGCCATCCTCAACCTTCCTGATTGGCTGTGTCAGAT
>NC_092078.1:1212500-1267500 GCF_039877785.1 Chaetodon trifascialis | reverse complement strand
TGTAATTATAGTAAATCAAATTGCTTTGTCAGTGGAGCCCCTCAAATTCTTTTATTGACTAGATGGACAGGTACTAGCGAGGCTGCTGCTGCAGCACATGGATATATAATAAAACAGAACTGGATAGGAGACTTGAAGATGGCACTCCCTCCTTTGGAAATCGTTTTATGAGTGCATGAAGAAAAAATATTTTCTAGGTTCCACACTCGGAACGGCCCTGGCACGTAAAACCTCTGTGCATTTAAAGTCCATAATGCAGAGAACTGACCCTGTTTGCAGTTGGAAGCGTCCTGTAAGATGTTTTACAGACGTCTCTTAAAATGGAGGTCTATGGGAAAAATGCATGTCAGTTGCAGGAGATTCTTTGTTGTTGTTGCAATACTACCAGAGGCCACATGGAGCAATCTGGCAGCGGTAGGTGGTTCTTTATAAAAGCTCTATTCATACATCCTGCTAGCTGTTGATCAGATGTTTTTCTGTTTGATGGTAAATAAATGAACTACAGCATTAAATGTATAATCATGTATCTGATGTAGCAGCAAAATGTAATGATGAAGAAATGAATTGATTTAAATTCAATGGATTGTTTTCTACTGAACTGGTCACAGTAGGTGGAGTAACAGGTGTGGTCCTGCATAACTGGGGTTAGTGATACTCAAAGAGGTCACATGATGAACATCTGTAGAGTCCTCAGGCAGAAAGATCATTTGAATTGTTCCCAGAGGCAGTGAGCTGCACAGGCATTAGCATGAAGTGTCTGAAGTTCGTGATTAGTTTAGTTTCGGTGTTTGACAGGATTCAAATGACCTGTGGACAAACTGCTATTCAAATCAGAACACCTGTGTCTTCTCACTGTGGCTGCATGCTGGTGTCGCTTAGAAAGCTCAAAGTCACCTTATGAATTAAATAAATGTTCTGGGAAGTTAAATCAACTCTAAGAGCCGATTCAGCAAATATTTTGTTTATGTGGTTCAGTGAGATAAATCAAACGGAGATGACCGTTCATATTTTTTATCTTAACACACGTCATTGTTTTGATATGTCATAATGTTCCTTCAGGCTCAAAGTCTCTGCATGGACGAGGCAGTGAACATGTTTGATTGACAGCTGAGCAGCAGGGAACACACCATAGCCATGTTTCCATCGCTGTATTTTTATCCACATTGTGAACTTTTGCTTTAGAAAAGGTTGATAGAAACAACAAAATCTGAAAAATCTTCAGTTGCGCATCGGCGACTGAAGACATCAGTGGGATTGAAACATACTGCAAACCTCAGCTGTCACCATGATGTCTGGGTGGTAAGACCGTCAGGTTTCATGACAGGACAATTATAGACTGTAAATAAGTTAAAAACAAATAAAGGAAACCTCTGTGCCGACCCTCAGTCCTCCAGGTCCTGGTTATCCATGGAGGGTTGTCTGAAGGGCAGCTGGACTTGGTGCACAACTCATAGTGTGGACAGGGACGACAGATGGTTAGAAAGACGAGTAAAGGAGGCCAAACCACCTCTCAACAGAGGACGTCTGTGACACCACTTATTATCCACCTTCAGTTCAGTCCTTTCACCCCTTCCCAGGAGATTCAGCACCTGTTTACTGCGTCAGGTGACAAATCGAAGGACTGTTGGAACACGAACAGCCCGAGTGGTATCACTGACCTTGACCCTTGATTCAACCCTCCTTGGAGAAGACAAACATCCAACACAGATTCCAGTTCCTTGAAATATTCCTAAAACAGCATAATCTTTGTAGAATAAACAAGGCAGCATGAGCATTAATGTCATCGTCTTATGAATATCAGAGTGCGGATGTCTCCAGGGTTACCCTACACCCCCCCTGCTTCTGCCACGTCGTCAGTCCGTGGATAAGGTAAAATGAGGAAATGCAAGATACTGTGGCTCAGGCAGGACAAACGTAAAATACATTCACCAGGAATTTGGTTCATTGTTGAGTTATAATCAAATACTTACATTCAGCTTTTCTATGTTTCACTCATGCTGTGAAATGTCAACATCGTCGAGAGATTGAGACATTCAGGGTTGTCACAGACGCAGCATCCTCACGACTTTGGTCATGGTTGCCGCAGTGAGGTTCACATTTGTGGTTTTGTGTTTTACGTCTCAACAAATACTGGAATACTGGCTGCATTACTAAAGAAACTGGATTAATTTTAACAGCTTTCCTGATCCCTCAGCACTTTATCACCATCATCAGGCAAAATTTGAATCACCACCAGCCACAGCTGTACTTCCTGTTGTACAAACCAACATGGTTAACATGGTCATCACACATTGAACATGGCACTAGCTTACTAACAAATAAAACTGTTTGTAATGAGGATCATAAATGCAGGAGACGTGCTACCGAAGTACACACAGTCTGCATGAGACTACTCACTTGGATAAACACCTGCCTGTGTTCGCAGGCCCGTTGAATCCTGTCAGAAGTAATGGATGAGGAATGAAGTGGAACTACTGATAGGGAAATATGTCAGTAAAAATCAATGAGAACGCGCTCAGTTATTCTTTAATGGTGCTAATGCAGGATGGAAAGTGTGTGTGCTGTACTAAGTGTTACGCCATGCAGAAAAAGACCACAGTCCTGCTGCTGTGACACATGAGCATCATCAACACACTCACACACACACAGATTAGCATTGCTGTGGATTTGGCGCCAGCAGTCGAACAACACGAAGCAAACACTTCTGACGGGGTGGGTGTTCTTAAAAAACTGGATTATCAGGTCATATTGCTAAAATTCATCCTTCTCCATCAATATTTACATTGGGGTTTTTTGTTTGTTTGTTTTTCTGCTGGTTTCATTGGCTCACTTCAGCTGAAGTTCGTCACTTTCACAGGTATTAAAAAGTTTTGTTGTCTTGTATTGAATGCATTGTGCTTTTGAAAGCCACCACACAGAATCCTAGTGTCTAGTTTAGATGGTTGATGCTGCTGAAACTTCAGTGACGCCTCTTTGAGTGGTGAGCATATAGAAGGTAGACACAGTATCGAATACCTGTGCAATCTGATGCCTACCAGGATAGAAAACCTTTCTTGAAAACCTTCAGTACCTTGTGATGTGTCCTTGAAGTCTCAGATTTATGTGTTTTGAGGCAACGGCAGCACTCAGTGGGTTAGACTCATCGATGTTGTCCCTCCTGTTGTAATAATAACAATCCACTCTCTGAAAGCTTTGATCAAAATTCATTGCAATGGTCAAAAATAGTCCTTTTATTTTATTTCAAGCAGTTTTTGGGGCATTAAAGGGTCGAGTTACCTGTCGAGAAGCAAAGTGTAGATCAATGAAGGAAAGCCTTCCATTGGGAATGGTCAGTGTGGAGAAATACTTACCAAACCAGCATGAAATATAACTTAACTGTGTCTCCTTTCCCTTTCCCCTTGTCTACACCTCCTCTTTCTTTATTTGTCCGTCTCATTTCTTTTCTCCTCAGGCCAGCAGCTACATACAGCAGACATGTCAGTTAACTCCTCTTCTGCCGACGATTGCTCCATCCTTAGCTTTAAAATCACTGTTGCCATCTCTGTCATCAGATTCGTCCTCACCGTGCCTCTCGCCATCCTCATCCTCTACCTGGGTTACCAACAATGGCAGCTGCAGCGCTCCTTTAAAACCTCAAGTCACTCGGACATCTTCACCTACCACATGGCCGCCATGAATCTGATGTGGGTCTTGGCGAGTGTTGTCTACTTTTGGGGTGTTATTGCTCATTCAGCGGTGATGGCGATTATAGGACTCTCTGCTATTTGTATCTTTTTCTATGGAGAGATCTTATTTCACCTCCTGACCTGTGTGGAGCGATACCTGGCTGTTGTTCACCCCATCACCTCCCTGGGGCTAAGAAAGGCCCGCGGGGTCCAGATCAGAAATGTCAGCACTGGGTGTGTTTGGCTGCTGTGCTTCGGAATAACGGCTGTAATGTTTCTGCAGTTCCCTAACTACCCCAGCATCCCAATGCTCTGCCTTTTGGTCGTCGCCTTAATAGTCGTGTCCTTTTGCAGCCTTTCTGTTCTGTATGTTCTGACTGGCCCAGGACCAGGGGAAGGAAGCAGGTAGACCAAGCTGAGCACAGAGCTTTCCTTGCCATCACAGCCATAACAGCTGTGTTGTGGTTGTGGTTTGTAGGGGTCCTTATTTTCATTGCTCTGATCAACTCACCACAGATGAGCCTGAGTGTCTCTTGTGTGCTGCTGGTGTGTACAGGCTGGTTTCAGCTGCCCAGCACTTTAGTGTTACCTCTGCTGTATCTGCACAGGGCAGGAAAACTATCATGTTGCTCTTATAGCAATGGGTAAAGACGTGGATTGAACTGCAGTTGGGCAAAGTAGATTTGAGTATATTAGACCTGCATAGAGTATATTAATATAGTACAGTTTCAGTGATTGTCTTAATACAGATGCTGTATATCTGCACTTATAACATCACACCTGGGTTAGGTTGTTGGCTGAAGTCCTCTGTTTCAAAAGAGCTGATGATCTGCAGTGTGACCTCTCTGGGAAATAAGCTTAAAATAACAGGTTAACCCAAGTTTCACATCCATGGGCAGGGATGGGAAAAATGCAAAACATAAGTAACGTGTGTCGTAGCTAGAAGTCATGCAAATGACAGAATGAATCATCTTTACTGCGTGAATAATGCATGATGTTTGTGTCCAGGACCTGGACGAAGCCTCTTTAATATCCAAAAGCTGCGTCACTTTCTGGCTTCTGCCCACAGACTGTTAAACACAGGCGTCCTGTCAGAGCGTACGTTATTGATTGTAGGTGTGAATGACAATCTTCAGACACACCTGTGTGTGGGTCTAAATGTCAGCAAGGCATATTCAGATCTTTCAATGAGCAAAATGTTCACAAAACCAACCCACAACAAACAGCTGCCATGTAGGAATCAATGCTTTATTTCAGTGTGAGTGTGTGTGGACAGTAAAGAGACAGTCCATACGAGTGAACAGACATGACACATAGTAAATACAGAGAGAGAAAGAGCAGGCAAGTGACACGGTAAGAAACTCATCAGCACTTTAAGAGCTGAGCTCCAAACACTACATATCCATTTGAGGGGAAAAAAAAAAAGATGTCCAGTGTTGTTAGTGCAGGCAGACAATGATACACACCTGAGCTACAAAATAGACTTTTTCTCTTGTTGATAAAGGAATTTCTTTTTCAAATGGATGTGTAGTCTACAAATGAGCTATTCGTTTGAAATGGCTATTAGCTAACGCTTTCTTATGTTTGCAGTAAATTTCAAATCAAGATTAGTGAGAAGGCATTTCCATCATATCAACTTTGAACAACATTCATATGTTTCACTGATGTTAAGGCTGAATCTCCAGCAAACAAGGCCCAGATTGTTTAAAGAAACACTTCCTGATTTTGTTGAAACAATCAATAGTGGCAACAAATCCCAAAATCTTGTCTCATCTCACTGCTGATGAGCATGGAGGTTTAGCAGCTCTATTAGGTGCTTAAACAAAGTCAGAGAATGTGCTTTTAACAGACTCTTGACCAGACTGACACAGTTAGGGAAACAACATGAAATCCTTTATGGGACTTGGCTTTCATTTTAATCTATTAATCTTAATGAACACACACTTATCACCATGCTTTTAAGAAAAGCCATTGCCTTAGCTATCTGTAAAAGAAATGGCATTGTTAGCATTCAGCTGTGAAACCAACGGCCACAAATAACTACTGTGTTACTTTAGTTGAACCCTTCCTCACAAACTACACAAAATTAGCTTTTTGTGTCCACAAACTGTTTTTGCTAACTGGCTAGCTTGATTATTTTTTTTCCCCCACAACAACTTTCATTTCACAAAGAAATAATAGAATAAAACCTTAAATGCTGATTGGTCCACTCAGAACAGATAGTATAAAATGTATCAAATACCAACAATCATATTTTGAGTCAACATAACAGACGAAATGTACAAAAAGAAGAAATATAATGGGCACTTAAGAATTTCAATGCACATGGTGTAACACAATCAAATGGCAACATGGAACGATTCAAAAGGACGAAATCAATAAATAAATAAAAGTAATAAGTATTACATAAAGTTTACTAAAAATATTTGATCAGTTGTGAACAAAATATTTATGATATTGATTATTGTTTTTTCTTCCCGCTTCAATGAATGGACTGACAGACATCTTGTTAATAATTGATTGGACACCACTTCCTCTACCGCAAGCCTCTGTTAATTGACAGCGATGTTTTCTGTATATTAATAATAAAGCTAAATACTGTCCAACTGAATGCTGATGTGAGTAACTTAAAAAATGCTTTGCTTTTCAATTGAATCATTGATGTAAACGGTTTCTATTACTGTTACAACTATCGCATGGCACTCTTCATAAAGTAATTTGTAAATGCTTTGCAATGTCACATTTGTCTCATGTCTTTTACTGAACTTATTACTGTAATTAATCTTCTTAGGAGTGGGTGAACTGTTTGTAAGATGGGAGCTTACTGCTGAAATCCGAAGTGAGACGGTATGTTTGATGTCAACAATCACGTAATACAGAGGCATGCTGCTAAAACACGGAGGCATCGTTTTGTGGGTGATGACAGAACATGTGGAATTGTACAAGCCAGCGACAGCATTTCTTGGAATTCTTCAAGCATTCCAGAGTCCTTGGCAATGTTGAGGAAGGAATCGGAACATTCTTTTCATCACCGAGCAGAAACAAGTGTGTAAAAATGTTACTGATTCCAAATATGTTTGAATTTGAGCATCTTACATGATATTATTAAAGGTATTCTCACAAATATATAGGATAGATTTATAGACTTTTTTTCTCCTTGCAACAGATTTCTCAGGAAAAATATATTAACACTCAAACCAAGCATAGATAGACAATGCTGCTCGTCACAACTACCGTGTCAATCAACCAAATCAATCATTCAGACAATCAGCATAAAAATCAAGCAATCATTTCTACTAATGAATCTATTGCCTAAGACTCATAAGGAACACTAGCATATGGCAAGAAACAAAATAAACATTCCATATTCAGACAATCTTCATGTACAAACAATGGACAACAGGCTAAAAGTGGCCCATGTCTTAGTCTAATAATATGTTTTCATGACCGCCACAGAGTGAATAGTCAACAGTATAGTCAATGGAAATTTGGCTGGACAAGGATGCCTTTTAAGCAATTCCTTGCTTCATATTTACAGATTTACACGTTCACTGTTGGTAGTTTCCCAGCACAAACACAGGTCCCCACCACTGGACCAGTTTGAAGTGCTTTGCTCAAGGGCAACCTTGCAAGCTCTAAGAGTTGGTGGCTAATGTTAGCTTCCAAATGTTAGAGTTGATGTTGGTGTACAATCGCAAGATATGGTACAGAAGCTGTAGGGGAAGTCAGGGGTAATGACCTGAAGTGACGAATGATGTCAAACCAGGACGCAGACCTTTTAGCTCACTGACCATTATTTTGTCAACTACATAAAATATGAGAAGGCAGACCATGAGAACTTTTAATCTTCCATTCCATTCTTTGCAAAACACCATCCTTTATGTACTCATTCATGCCTTTGATCCACTCCATTGTGGGCTTAGGAATCAGTGGTTTTCAAATATGTTCTCTTCATCCCCTTTTGCAACCTTTATTTGATCCTCCTTTCTTTTTAAAGCCTTATTTCGTCCATTCTTCCGTGTTTCTACTGAGGCCAAACTCAGAGAAAGAGAGACTTCTTCAATTTGACATCATGAATTAGTCATTGCATAATTTTTTTTACTCCATCCTTGCATCACTCCTTGTTCCATTCCACAATTTTTTGAATCCACCCTCTTTCCTTTCCCCAGTGTCCGCTACAATCCTCATCCCTCTTTAGACTTTAAGAAGTCATCGTTCAAAGACCGGTTTCTCCACCTTTCTCTGCTATCCACTGTTTAATTTTTAGAAGACCTCACTTTATCAAAATCATGAATGATGTCAAAACTAGATCATATTTTCATTGTGGTCTAATGATTTAATGATAGCTAACCCTTCTGCTTTGCTTCCTCTCCTTTATCTGTATCTTCCATCCCTCCTTTCATCCTTGCAGGCAGTGGTTCATGCAATTATTCCAAGAGTTTGACTTTGTGCATTATATCTTTCGAATCCAACAGCTGCTCCCCCCGTCGGTCTCTCCTGGCTCCACTTATTTCTCCATCCAAGCCTCCATCATTGTAGGTAGCGGTAGACTTTGAAGCAGTGGTTACCAGAGTCGGCCACCACCACATGTCCATCTGAGGTCAGAGCCAGACCCTGGGGTCCATACAGGGGGTCTGCCGATGTGTTGATGTAGGACAGGAAGGAGCCGCAGCCATCAAACACCTGGAAATGTTTGAACAGAGAGAGAAATGTGTTTTGACAATTGCAAAAACTCCCAAGAATTCTCAAGAAGCGGCGTCTTACAGGTTAACAAGCACTGCACAGCTGCTGTACCTGGATTCTGCTGTTGCCCCAGTCAGCTACGATGATGTTCCCGTTAACATCCACAGCTACTCCAGTGGGAGCATTGAACTGCCCGTTTCCCTCACCGTTAGAGCCAAATTTCAATACCAGCTCTCCCTCTGGAGTGAAAACCTGACCGTGACACAGAAAGAAAGATCAAGATCCACATAATGTGTCCTGTCTAACCTGTTCACCTAGATTTAAGCTGTCGTTTCATTCTAAAAGGAGCAGGGGAATAAATATAAAAAGGTAACGTTCAGTCAGTCAGGCCTGACCTTGACAGAGTGGTTATGGAAGTCAGTCACGATGATCTCATTGTTCTTGTTTACTGCTGCAAAGTGTGGACCTTCAGAACAGGAGCACAGAAACAACAAAAACAGGCTGTGTTATCAGTGCTTCAGCTGCTTTCACCACTTACAGTTCACTTTAACTAACCCTTTAACTGCTTTCAGTGATTACAGTTCAGCTACCACCTTGTGCTTTCAGTGATTCTTCACCTGGCATTTTAACTCGTTTCAGTGATGGCACCTAAGCTGACTCTTCAGCCTCTTTAAGTACTTTAAACTTCAGCTGTACATGCAGTTTCCAGTACAAGCAGACCAACATACCTTTTTCTACTAATAATTTGGTTCAATTCTTTCAGTACACCAGTTTTAGTCCAATGATAAAGTAACTGCACATATGACAAAATTGGTAATACTGTGTGATTTTGATTCATTTTAATATTAGAATTTAATCCATAAAACAAGACTGGCATGGTTGCCAGTCTCATTCTTGTGGCTTTTTTGGACAGTCTGTCTCTTTGAACAAGTGCTACCTGCAAATTGCTTGTCACCGTTGCCTCGACTACCAAACTTGGTGATGAGCTTGCCGGTCAGCTGGAAGATGAAGACAGTGCATGCCTTGTTGTCAACCACGATCACGTGACCGTTCTGGTCCACGGACACTCCCTTTGGCCCCATGAGTCTACCAGAGCCAAGCTTTGCCTGATGGATGCCAAGACCAACCAATAAGAGGGACAAACCATTAAACAAACAGTAACCCTTCATCCCTTACACCCAAAGCCGCAGCGATGCACTGACCTTGAACTTGCCCTCGCAGGAGAAGATGCTGACCCATTTGTTATCGTAGTCAGCAATGATGATGTCACCACTGGGGTGCACAGCCACGCCTGTGGGACGCTGCAGTTGCCCCGGTGAACGTCCACGCACCCCAAAACGACTCTTGAATTCTCCCTCGTTGGAGAAAATCTGAAATGGGTAGGCATTTGTGATGCCCCTCAAAGACACAATCCATACCTTAGCTTCCAGACCTAAAATCTAAATTCAAAATTAGCCGTAAAAGCAAGTCTGAACCTAAAACAGCCTTTTGAAGAAGTGAAGACTGGACGAAATGTGCCATACCTGGACACACTGATTATTGCTGTCGGCAATCAGAATTCTGCCACTGGAGGAAGCAGCCACTCCTTGAAGGTTGGTGAATTCTCCTTTATTCCTCCCTTTTGTTCCTGAAGGGAGTAGGAAATACCAAATAAATGAATTTCAAACAGCTGTTTTTGGAACATTCCACAACATGAGGCTGAATGTCTCACCAATCCTGAAGATGAGGTCATCCTCAATTGGATTCTGGGTTTTGCGTCGTGGGGTGCCCAGGGCGCTGCTGGCTCTCTTGGATCCCTTCTTCTTCTGGCCGGGGGACTTTCCACGTCTCTTTGCCCCCTCAGAGGAGCCCGTGGATGGGGTGGCATAGGCTGCTGAGTTGTTTGCTGTGGTGGTGGAGGGGGACACCTGGAGACAATGATGGAGGGAGAATACATTACTTAAAAGTATGAATTTTCAGATTTTCACCTTAATATCCATGTTAACTTGAAAGAATTTAGTACATCTTTTCCAAGCTTGGTTTGGGACACCACGTGGGGTATTTGCATGAAATCAACTTAACAGTCAAAGCTAGAACTTTATTTTAAAAAGTTGAGTCTGTGTTTTAGAGCTGAAATTGTCCCAAGGCTAAAAGGGAAAGGAACATCTGGGATTATATGCGATTTTTACAGTAATGTGTTAACTTTTTAGCATGCTAACATGTAGCGCCTCAATATCATGTGTTCATGCCAACTTGCTAGAGAGATCAATAAGCTTCAACCAACATGCTTGTTGTTGGCAGTCTGTCAATCACACCCACATCACTCTGTCTTTTTTTGATTGTTCAAGCAACCAGTTATGTCTTCATCATAGCGTGCTTTTCACCTCACCTACCAGTGTGGGTACTTTGAACAGCCAAAAACACATTGACTACACGTTGGACAAACACGCATACCAAACATACTGTGCATCATACTTGAGGTTGACAGGAATTCAGTCAGTGGATGTTCAAGTATTGCCCAAGTGACAATGAACTTTCACCCCTGATACAAAAATTCAGACATGGCTCCAAAAGTGCCGACACACACCCTCCACCCACCTCTACTTCTGCTTCTAAGACCTTGCTGACGGTCAGTTTGAAGGGGCTTCCTTTGATGTGCTGGTCATACAGACGGAGAGCCAACGAGAAGTCACCCTCCTTCGGCACAATGTATACAAACTCATAAGTCCCATTCTTGTGATCCACAATTTCACCGTCCACTATGCTGCCATCTGGGGTGAATACCTGAAATAACAAACAGAAAATCATGTTTAATAGTGTTTTACATTTACATTTATTTGAGGGGGCGTAAAACAAACCTCAGCTGACAGGATTGCATTGCCACTCTTGCAGGCTCCTCCTGACTTGTCCCTCGTCACTATGGTAACTGAAGCAGGATGTCCCACAACGCACTGCTCCAGGCCTGCGCCCATCGCTTCACTCTGGCTTGCCACCGCACTGAGGAAGACAAAGGTGGGTCAAATGGTGTTGTTATTTAGCACTGGGTTGAATATTTGTGTCAGCACGGTCTCACCTGGTTGTGACGATGGTCCCCAGGTTGTGTATAGACTTCCTCAGCCCGTCCGTCTCCATCACCAGATCCAGCTGGTCGTTCTCCTCTGGCTGACACGGCAGGCCAAGACCAGCTAATTCCCCTAGCCTCTCATGGAGCTCGCGCTCCGCCTGCAGGGTCGCCGCGCATGCCTCCCCAGCCAGAGCCTCCTCTGACTGGGTACAGGAGGCCATGATGTCCCCCTCTCCCCGGATGAGGCTGTCCACCTGGGCCTGGAGAACCTGGATACATGGCAGATATGATGCTTTTGATGAGTTGTCTGATGTTTTCTATGTTTTAAAGTAGCCCAGTGGCAGGAGAGGCTGTACTTTCACAGCCATGACAGATTAAGAGCCCTCAAAATGAACAACCAATCAATTCTCTCACTCCTAAACTCCAGATGATCCAACTCTTATTTTTGCAAAATCTTGCAGCTGACCCTCCATGAAAGCATGTATGTACCTTCTGTTTGAGTCCATATGTGACCTCCAGCTCCATCAGCAGAACGCTCTTCCGGACATCAAGCTGCTTGTGCAGATCTTCGAAGCTCGACTGGATGTCTTCTTCGATGGAAGCTCTCTGATTGGTCAGCTGTTGGAGGATCTCCTTAACAAAACACAGGGCGTCTGAAATCTGAGGGAGTCTGGAGAGAAAGATAAAGAAGGTAGTAGGGATTTAAAGGTGAAATCTGTTAAATTTGTTTCAAAAGTACACTGACATTCATTTACAAACCACCATCAGCAGAGTGCACACCAAGCAATGCTTTGTGAATCCTTTGTTTGCCACATTAAATATTCACATGTGCAACCTGCTATGAATGTAAGACCATTTAATCATCTTCTTTATTTAGATTTTCAAATTTCATGTTAATGTTTCCCTCTAACTTCTGCACCTGTTAAATCACAGATGTCTTTGTCATTTTTCTGCCATCTGCTTGCACTTGACTCAAGTATTTCCAATTCCTGCTAATTTATGCTTCTCCTCCACTGAATGCAGGACTTATTTTTACACTGTTTTATTACTGCTTTTACTTAAATAATGGATCAGAACACTGGCACTAGCACTATCCTTAACTACTTAAGCTTCACCCTTTTTAGTAGCAGCTTATCAGTTCTCTCATATCACTATTTGAAGTGTCTCACTGGCTGATGTGTTGTGTAGAACCTTCCTCAACCAAAACCCACAACACCAGCATCCATACAGGTCACACATGATGAAATAAAGAGGCAAATATGGTATGAAAAGAATTCAGAATGTGGAAAAAAGTTCCTCAGGACATCACAGCGACATTACAGTCATTGTAAATTTCATGCAGTCCCACTCTGTAAATTCTACCTGTTCTGGACAGTCCCCAGCCTTTCCCGCAGGCTGTTGCGGTGCTGCTCCAGGGCCTGGCTGAGGGCCAGCTTAGGGTGGTCTTCATGGTCCAACACACAGTCCTCACACAGCACACTGTCACAGGCCGAACAGTACAGGTCTGCCACCTGCAGGTGAAGAGAAATTCACCATCAGCGCTCAGGTGACAGTGTGGCTGTTACCCAACCCATGTGCTGGACGGTCTCTGACTTCCTTGCAGGCAGCCAAGAAATAATCTGTCACTTAACCCACATAAGCACAGCTGGCTGCCTGCTGTAGCTTCATATATAGCATGAGAGTGGTGTGAATCTTCTCATCTAAGTCTTGAAGCAACGTGTATTCCCCAAAATGTTGAACATGTGAGCGATTTGTATGCAAATGTCATCACAAACAGAGCTGCGTGTGTGTTGCATTCCTACCTTCCCTGCATGTTGCGGGCAGGCGTTTTTGCCGGGCGGAGCCTCCAGGACGGTGCACTCCTCACTGCTGCTATCTGGGGAGTGTTGGTGGGCCTCCATCTGTGAGGGTGAACCTCCGAACACACCCCTTATTCCACACTGCAGCCAGGGGAAGGAGCTGGATGTTCAGACACAAGGTTTCCTACTGTCTGGTTGTATGGTTTGGTCGTTGTAAATTCCTTTTCTCACACTTTATTCCATTGTGTGTCCGAAAAGGAAAGGACAAAACATTCAAATGATAAATCTCCATTGGATCTTTTGAGAGACATGCCTTAAATTATTGGCCTCTGCAGCCAAGAGGAGGGGTTAAACATTCAGACACACCCCTTTCTGGAGCCTGCAGCCAAACGAAGGGATTAATTATCCATGCACGCTCCTATCTGCAGGACTTTTTCACACTGCATGCAGAAAAGAGTGCTGGAAAATCAGGCACGGGTCTGGTTTTTCTATCATTTCACTGAACAATCATCCACTTCTGTCAGAGCTTCAGATTCTTGATTACAGAGCTTGGCCTTTATTTGAGCCTGTATCAGTGAAACCTGGTGTACGTTATTCCATTACATTCCCACTGTTTACAAAGCGCTCCACGCGTCCAAAACTTCACAAATCCTTCATTTAAAATGTCCATCTGCTTCCATGTGTCTGCTGAAAGACCAAGGAGTCAGTCAGTCCTCTTTGGGTCTGGTTTGTGGACAATCCGCAGACCTGGGTGCTGATTTAGGATTCAAACCTGTGAGAAAGGAGAGATGAGGATTAAGTGGAACAACAGAAAAACATGGATGTTGAACATAAAACCACTTCTGCTCTATTCTTCTCTACCACATCGTGTGTGCGATCAGTTTTATGACTTCCGGACGTTCCTCGTTAATGTCTTGTGTGAAAGTGAAATGAAGCGTTCAAGCTGGTGGTTGAGCGTCACTAGTGGCAGTTGGTGTTTAAAGCTGCAGTTCTTTTAGTCACCACCAGATGGTGTTTGAAGAGAAGTGTGACTTCATGGAGGTGAATGGGAAAACCCGAACTGTTTTGCCCTTAACTGACACTTGTCTTATCAGATGTGGTGATATTTTTGAGATTAGTTGATCATAAAGTCGTAAATTCTTGGCTGAGACACATGAGAGACCAAACGTTGGACATTCCCAGTCTGCCCTCCTCATGATAGGAAGCCATGTGCTCCTTCCAGGTGGCGCTTCAGGTCACTGCACACCCCTAATTAACCCCCGATGGTCCACTCTGTAGAGTAGAACTTGTGCAGCAAGACTCCATACAGATGGTATGATCCTCAGATGGGGGGGGTCGGGGGGGCTGCAATGCACTGCATGTCAGACCGACAGAGGGAAGTGAATGAAGAGCTTCCAGCAGCGGTAATGTAGGTCACCAAAATGTCTTCAAAGTGATGGAGAGAGTGAGGGATGGGAGTGAGGCTGTGGTTTCCACGGCAACAGACTTCATGGGGAGGGGCGAGGGAGAGATACAACAAAAAGTGAGGCAGTCGTGGTCCCTCTAATCCTAAATTTAACAGTCTTTGCTCATGTTTTCACGCAGCAGAAACAAAGATGGCAGCGCTCAGAGTTTCCCCAATGTGACGATGAAGGCGATGAAGACCACAGCTCGGGGAACCAGTGCAGCTTCGGCCCTGGTCTGCAGAGTCAGGGCTCAACGCGAGGAGAGAGTCTGTGTGACGCTGACTCGGCAGAAAATAAAAAGCATTTTTCAGTAGATGTCTCACAGTTTTGACCTGGAGGACACCTGAACTCAGGACAGCAGCAGTCTGAACGACTCCGTCACTGTTTTCAGTTCAAACCGCATTTTCTTCTGTTTTTCTGGTTTTAATTTGACATTTTCTTTCAGTTCCGGCATCTGATGTCAGATCTTCTGTTTTCCTTTGCTTGTTCCTGGTTTGCTGTTTCTTCCTCATCAGTGTAGAAAATATGAACCGAAGATTTCCTCATGAATCATTTATAAAGGGGGCGGATTATGGATCTGAGTTTCCTGTGATCTCCTGTTTTAACCCCCTCCCTCAAATATTCTGTTCACAATACACAACCCTAACATGAAAGTGGCCTCACACACACACACACACACACACACACACACACACACACACACACACACACACACACACACATCTGACACACACACACTCATCGCTGCTGCACCCCCACACTTTCAGTCAAGGGTCCTCTGCAGCACAACGCTGCAAAGGATTATGGGGTGACAGCGAGGCTCTATTTGCAGGGGCTGTGTGCGTGCGTGCGTGCGTGCGTGCGTGCGTGCGTGCGTGCGTGCGTGCGTGCGTGCGTGCGTGCGTGCGTGCGTGGACCTTGTGATACTTTGGTGACTGTTTGTAACTGTCACAGAGCAAGAGACAATTGAACTGTTCTTTCTTTCTTTCTTTCTTTCTTTCTTTCTTTCTTTCTTTCTTTCTTTCTTTCTTTCTTGTGTCTTTCTTCCTTTAAACTTCTGTTGGCTCTCAGCAGTTCGGTCTCTACACATTTCATGTTTTTTGAGTTGATTGAAGGAAGGTGAGCTGCTCAGTGTGCAGCTCTGTGTCCTCTGTGTCCTCTGTGTCCATCCAGCCTCTGCTCTGCTCTGCTCTGCTCTGAGTGCAGTCATTTGGGTCTATGATTGAATTTAGGGCTTGAACTTGTATTAAATGTAATGGTGTTGGTGCAGATGGAGATTAACTAGTGGCTGTTTTTGTTAAATGTCTTCTGTATATGGTCCACTAATAATAACTAATAATCCACAGGATGAATTGACATGAGAGTATAAAACTTTCATGTTTCTTCAGATCATTTTAATCTGTCTTTGATTAATGACCAAACAGCTGCTGAGCGAATGACATTCCCTCTTTGTGTTTAGTTAGCATGCAAAAATAATATGGTAAACATTATAAATGCTAAGCAACATGTTCATGATGTCAATAGCTATGTTTACATGGACACAAATAATCGGAATAAAGGCCCAATCAGATTAAAAATGCTTCATGTAAACATGTCACTCGGAAGACTCTGATCCGATACGGTCCATTCGGATGCCGATCATTATTTCGAACGGTGCCCATGTACACACCCATTCGGATGCTGTCTTCCTGGTTGGGGTAAAATTATCTCCACTGTGGATGTGTGCACATCAGCGTGACGCGTTTCCACCTTTGCGGCCGCCGGTCGTTTTTTGGCATGCAGCAAAACTGGTCTGTTGCTGACACAACTTTCTTGCTGGAAACTTTAAGAGATCTCAGGATTGTTGAACATCTTGATGGTCGAAAGGCTAGAAACACCGAGTTGTACAAACAAGTTCATGAAAAGCTGAACACACACACACACACACACACACACACACACACACACACACACACACACACACACACAGCTCTTTCTTGTCATGCATTTATTCCCATGGGAAAGCTCATGGTCACTCTCTGCTTCTGTTTTTCTCTTGGTTTGAATCGCTTGGTCTCTGCAGGTCTCTCGCCCACTCTCTCTCCTCTGTTTTCACTTTATTTATGATGTAATTACTTCATCATTTGGTGATGTAACAAATGAAATACGTTGGTTTTAAAATGAGGTTTTACTCTCCAGATATTTGTCTCGTGAGCTAAAAGAGACAGAACGTTGGACTCGGGGACACAAACACGACTCCCAATGAATGATCGTGTTGCTCCGTAGCTCGACATGTCAGCAACTGTTGGCTAACACTTTCACTTTAACAACTTCATGGCGTTGAATGCCAGTGTTGTGTATGCAGCTGCTTCTGCTGCCCCCTGGTGGCCAACATAAATAAACTCGATTAACGTAGCTGTGAAGTAACATTTCATGTTAATCATGAACGTTTTTAAACTGACTTATAACACCGTCTGAAGCCTTTTGTTTTAATCTTAATTTGCATGTCCCTGTTTTATACACAATCAGAGGCAGATTATGATTCAACGGGCCCCTGGGCGGAGACATCGAAGGGCCCCCAGCATATACTACATCAGGTGGACTTTCAGTAACAAACTTACAGCTGAACCATAACTCTCAGAGACAGACACGATGCAGGGGACACTCTTGACTTTGTAGTTGTTTTTGTCTCTTTATGGTCTTTTCTTGTCTTGCCTGTCTGGTAGTTTGCATCTGCGCTCATTTTACGTCTCTCTGTGTTGCATCTCTTTCGGAGCCATTTGCACCTCTGTTGTCACTTTTGTGGTTTGTTTCCATCTTTTTGCAGTCATTTTCCATCTCTTTGTGGGTTTTTTTGTGCAGATTTTTAAAATCTTTTCGCATTTCTTTTTTAAGTTTTGCTTTTTTTGTAATGTTGCATCCCTCTGTGGTTGTTTGCATCACTTTGAGATCGTTTTTTTTAATGTCTCTGTCATTCTTTCTTGTCACAGATTGACTTTCCAGCAGGAAACATGTACACTTCATGCAGAGGACCTGGCCTGAGGGACCCTTGACCCTTGTGGCCCCTGTAGAAATCAGAGTGGATGAGCCCAGATTCTGTTCGCTGGAGTGACGTACCTCCTGTTACTGTTAGCTCTCGGGATGCTAATGTGCAGTACCAACAGGCCTGACAGCACACACACACGCACACACACACACACACACACACACACACACACACACACACACACACGTATTTGCTGTAAAGCTGAGGTGGATCAGTCTGTGCTGCGTTCATTCATTCGTCCTACACCCTCGTTCATCTTGCAGTCTGTCCATCCTCGATCCCTCCATCCCTCCTCAGGCTTTCCACTCTTTCCTCCCTCCCTCCTTCATCCCTCTCTCTCAGGGAAGCACACCATGCCACAGATGCTTCTGTCATCCCCAAGCATTCCATCCATCCATCCATCCATCCATCCATCCATCCATCCATCCATCCATCCATCCATCCATCCATCCATCCATCCATCCTTTCACCTCCACCCAGAAACAGAGATGCAGCACTCACCATGTTTTCCTCAGACGCAGGCGATGACTGTGACTCCGGCCTGAAGCCATCGCATCATGATAGCGTCTTGTTTGCTCCCTCTCCTCTCCTCTCTGCTGTGTGCGTTTGTGTGTGTGTGTGTGTGTGTGTGGGTGGGAGGGGGGGAGGATATCATCGTCACGGCAACACCAGCAGCTTGCAGCAGCAGCAGCACCAGACTGAGGAGGGGGAGGAGGGGAGAGGGGGACAGAGGAGAGGGGGGCATCCATCGGGCCCTGACTCAGCATCTACCAATGAGGAGCAAGAGGAGTGGGAAAAGGAGAGAGGGGATTGGCTCATCTGTCTGTCAGGTATATGGAGGCGGGGGTGTATGATCCTCTCTCTCTCTCTATTTATCTCAATGTCTCTCTCCCCTCTGATCTCACTTGTATCAACTCTGAATCATTTTCTTTTAATGCATCAACAGAAATATTTTTTAAACAAATCAAAGTGTGAGGTAAAGTCTCAAAACTCATTTTTATGATTGCAATTAATTCTCATCCAATTCTTATTGTTGGTATTTTATTATTATTATTAGTAGTAGTAGTAGTAGTAGTAGTAGTAGTAGTGGTAGTAGTAGTATAATTTCATTTTTTTGTGTTTGTAAGTGTATTGTGCTGTGTTATATGTAGAATTATACATATCATTTCAAAAAAGCATTATTACCAATAATTAGAAAATAAATAAAAAAAAAAACTCAATAGAGAAAGGCAATTGAAACTATTCATGTTAATGATAAAATACTGCTTCTAATGTGTGCATTAGTTACGGTCTTGAAGAGCTGGAGGACGGCTGATCACCTGCCCCCAGTGCTGCTCCCACGTATAATTATAATACATTCATGTGTTATTACTCTGAAATGGGCCATTCTGTATATTTAGGACTTTCTTGCTCTTAAGTATATCAGATGCTCATCCTTCTCTGGGTGGTGGTAGTCAATAGTAGTGAGTCATGAATGATTTGGGTCCGTCGGTTCACCTCCAGTCCAGCAGGGGGCGATGAGGCGCCATGGAGCAGTTTATTAGCCGTCGTGACGGAACAAAACGACCCTGAGACTCGGGCAGAGTCATTTGAACCCGCGGAGGGGAGCGACGTACACGGTGTCCTCCGACTTTAAAGGTAGATATGGGTATTCAGCTCATTTTAGTCCACACATACGAAGATCGTCGTGTTTATTACAGTAAGTAGAAGTACGAGATGGCGGCATTACTGCAGAAGAGGCGTTTATTCAGCGGATGGTCGCAGATTGTCCGAACGTTGAACGTCCTTCCAGGCTGCGTCTCAACGTTTAGCTAGCAGCTGCTGTAGCTCGTGTAGCCTCTAGCTAGCAAGTTACCGCGTGCACCGCGTGTTTGGGACATATCCTTAACTTTTAGATGCAACTAAAAGTCTGTCAAAACTTGCTCGTGTGGGAGAGAAAAAACCCGTCATTGTTCACTTTCTGGAGCGTCCATCAGGGGAACACGTGGAGGTAAAGAGACGTTGCGATCAGATGAAAGTTTAACAGGAATTCAACGCGATATGGAATAGGTGTAGGAATAGATATGGAAGGTTAGATATTCAGCAGCAGAGGACACGTTTCAAGCGCCTACAACTCTAAATATATAGAGATAAATGGCAGTTTTGGGTGAGATATTTGAGAAATGTTGAATAACTGAAGTTGACTAAATTGTTTTTTCTCTTCTCAGGTTTTATATGCTGTTCTGCTGAGGATGCCGGCGTCACCTGAACTGTGACTATGAGGTTCGAGACCATTTAAAAATCATTTGTCTCTGACCTCTGATCCCTCCGCGCTGTGATGACATTATCTCCTGCCATTCGTAGTTTCCACCAGAGGTCTGCGGACCAAAGATGGCCCAAACCTTCCTTGGATGTCTGAGCGTTTTTTAGCTGCTCATGGCTCGCTTCAAACAACAGAAGCTAGCCATGAGCAGCTAACAGTTGGCTGATCTTTTCGGTCACTGCTCCAGAGCTTTCCCTACAAGATTGTACTTCCTGTCAATGAGATAATTTCAGTTTCTAATAGTAGAAGTGTCCTGACAGGGTTGCACCAGAAACCAGGGATAGTGGCCTTCAGGGACACCGTACAGAGGTTGCACAGCAGTGTAAAGACGGATGATGTGACTAATTCGTCATGATGAAGAAATGCATCAGCACCAATGAACCTGGGGACAGGTGAGCAGATCAGTTTATTCACTGACTTCATGTTGATCTGGCTACAAATCAAAATGAATGTACAGCAGAGTAACATTTTTTTGTCCAATTTAAAGCCTGTTGCCTGATTGAAGCACTGTAAGAGTAAATCGAATGTTGCACCTATTTCATTTCGTGTGATTTCCTGAACTGACACGGGCCTAATCTGTAGACTTGCTCACGTGTTTTCGCTGTGATGACATTATTTCCTGCCATTCGTAGTTTCCACCAGAGGTCTGCAGACCAGAGACGGTCCAAACCTTCCTTGGATGTCTGAGCGGATTTAAAACAACTGAATACAATCTGTTAGTCTTGAGCATGACCGCTAACTTGTTGCTGTATGTCACTTTCAGGGTGGAAGGGTCCCCAGTCAGAGGAGGCGTCGCCGCTGATGGCGGTTGTTGTCTGGTATGTTATTCTCTTTCTGAAACAATAAATATGAGTATGTAAGTTTAGTCCAGCTGTAATGAACAGACTGACGACCTACAGTTCGCAGTGATGATGCTTTTTCCTGCCATTCGTAGTTTCCACCAGAGGTCTACGGACCAAAGATGGTCCAAACCTTCCTTGGATGTCTGAGCGACTGATGGAACAGTGCTATTTTTTGTCTTTTAGTATCATCATGACTAAATGAATTTAAAATCCTTTTTTCAGACCGGATGTGGGAGAAATCTCTGGATCTCAGTCGAGGAGTTTTCAGTCTTGTGAAGGCTGTTACCTGTGTAGTCCAGTAGGTGTGTATTTCTAATCCTCTGAGGTCTAAAGGTCCTGAAGTAGCCTTTCTTTTCCTCTAAACAGATATGAGATTAAAATCTCTGAACATGTTGAATGGGAATGTGAAACATTTTGGGCCCTACAAACATCTTGGCGCTCATGTCAGACTAGAAAAAGCTGGGGGGTGTGGTTTATCCCAGATCAGTGTGCAAAATACATGAGACCAGAACGCCTGATCTCAAAACAGACGTTTGACATTTTTATCTGATAATTGGCTAAAATAATTAATCTAGAGCTGAAATGATGACTTGATCAGCAAATATCCTGATAATTGATAATCATATATAAGTCACTTTTTGGAGTGAACAAAAGGTCAAACTCGCTTGGTTACAGCTTTAGTCTGTATTTTCATGAGCCATGGGAGACTGTTACCAATATTTGTCACCGTTTTCTGATATTTTATGGAAAAAACTAATGAAACAGTGATGAAAATGATTGTTACAGTTCAAGTGGACAATTTGTTTTTGACCATTTTATACATCAAGATGTTTCAGCACAGCAGCAGTATAGGCAGCTTTACTTTTTTAAACTGGTATTCAGTCCAGTTAAGGTAACATTAAATAATTAGGAAAAGGTCTTAAAAGAATTCAGAATTGGACTTTTTGAAACCAGCAAATACTCTTGACTGGACTACGGTTTTGACTGTAAGTTCAGTATGTGCTTTGTCTGAATCCAGGAATTCAACTCCACCTTTATCTATTTGCCTGCTTGCCATAAATCGCTGTGATGACATTATTTCCTGCCATTCGTAGTTTCCACCAGAGGTCTGCAGACCAAAGACGGTCCATACCTTCCTTGGATGTCTGAGCGATTGTCAAGAACTGAATATAATCTGTTTGTCTTTAGCTTCACAGCTAACTTGTTGCTACGTGTCACTTTCAGGGTGGAAGTGTCACCAGTCAAAGGAAGCTTCACTGCTGATGGCAGTCGTTGTCTGGTATGTTGTTCTCTCTGAAACAATATGTTTGAGTTTGTAAGTTTAGTCCTGCTGTAATTAGAAGACGGACAACCTACAGTTCGCAGTGATGATGCTTTTTCCTGCCATTCGTAGTTTCCACCAGAGGTCTACAGACCAAAGATGGCCCAAACCTTCCTTGGATGTCTGAGCGAACATTAAACATCCCGAACTTGTCTTGTCACATCTCGACTTGTGAGACTAACATTATCTCCATCTTACTTTCAGGGTGAACGTCTCTGTCATCGTCAGCGGTGGTGACCATCAAATCCTGTGAATCTGGTGTGTATGTTTTAGGATCACAGTGTTTGTTAAAGTTGTCGCTGTGATGACATTATTTCCTGCCATTCGTAGTTTCCACCAGAGGTCTGCGGACCAAAGACGGCCCAAACCTTCCTTGGATGTCTGAGCGAATTTAAAACAATTGAGTGTAATCTGTTAATCTTTAGCTTCACAGCTAACTTGTTACGACATGTCACTTTCAGGGTTGAAGCCTCCACCGGCAGTGCTTTCAGTCAGGAGGCGTCAGTGCTGATGGCAGTCGTCTGGTATGTTATTCTCTCTCTGAAACAGTATGTTTGAGTTTGAAAGTTCTGTCCAGCCGTAATGAACAGACTGATGACCTACAGTTCGCAGTGATGATGCTTTTTCCTGCCATTCGTAGTTTCCACCAGAGGTCTACGGACCAAAGATGGCCCAAACCTTCCTTGGATGTCTGAGCGAATTCAGTTCTAGTTGTGACCATCAGCTCACAACATTTTCTCTGTTGACTGATGTTTTTCTTCCCACAGGTCGACCACGAACGATGAACTGCATCAGTTTCTCTTCACTGATTCAAAAGGATTTTTCCAAAGTTTTTGTCTGCAGAGATTTTTGTTCAAGGCATAAAGACTTAACTGTTGCTATTTTGAATCGAGCCCTTTTTGTCTACAGTAGATGTGTCACATCAGATGTTTTATTGTTCAACATTGAAAACAAATAGAAGCAACTTTTTTTCACAATGTAATAAAAGCATCCATGTGAATTTCCTTTTGTCTGATTTGTAAGTAAGTGACTGCATCGTCTGCATAATGTAAACGGCTGTAAAGAAGTTAAATTGATCTGCACTTTGTGTGTGATCGTAAATCATTTAATGTGAGTGAAGCATCCACCAGCCCCCACCTTTTGAAGACCTTTAATAATATGAAGAAATATCCAGCTATGTTTTGCTTTTGTGCACGAATAGTAGTGTGTATGTGTGTTTAAACAATTCACAATGAAATTGAGACAGCTACGTTTGAAATTAGTCAAATTTACTTTGTTGACATTACTTATGAAACCACCACGTGAGCCCAACTGCTACAAGCGTATAAACTGAAATGGCCCGACAAACCCTCTAAAGACTTAAAATTTTGGACAGAACGTTAAAAAACTGTTTGTCGCAAGTCGTTAACCGTTTGTAGGCATCAGTGTTCTATTCCGTGACATCCAGTGAGAATTGTGACCCTGCTGGCTTTCCATACGGCGCCGCCTCCGAGCAGCTGCTGTCAAAACGGAGCTAAGCTAGCTGCCGTCTGCCGGCTAGCTCGCCCCGGGAGAGCCGGAAAAGCAAACAATGGCGGGTGTGCACGCCCAGGTGAGTAAACTGCAGTTAATAACGCAGCTGTTCACACACCGTAAACACTAAGAAACGATATTTTTTAACGTCTGAATGAGGGAAAAATGGTGGTTAACGTGAGCTAACGTCAGCCCTGCTAGCTGCTAGTTCAGGTGTGTTGTGAAGGAGCTGTCGGTTGTCAGGCTGCTGCTGTCGGGACGTGGCAATAGGCAAGAAAAGCCTGTAGTCGGTCTATATTATGTCGTATTTTATTTGCTTTAACTTGTCGGAGCGTTAGTTGCCTGTAAGCTGTATTAACCTACATAAACGTGTCCGGTGAGACCCACAAAGCTCCGGCTGCTATTTCTGTCGCCGCCTCTGTTACAGGACGACCTGCTGAAAATGACACACAGAGAAAACTGGAAGTAAGTATGTCCACTGTTCCTCCTCTTTCCTGCTGATTTCCATCCTAAATCCTGCACTTTGAATCCGCCTTTCGCGTTCTCCTTCCTCTCGCAGGGTGCAGCATGAGCGTCTGCATGTGAAGCACCGGGGCCATGAAGCCATGCATGCGGAGATGGTGCTGATCCTCATCGCCACGCTGGTGGTGGCCCAGATCGTCCTGGTGCAGTGGAAGCAGAGACACCACCGGTCCTACAATGTGAGTGGAGACAGCGTAAGACAGGGAGGACACTGTAGAGCCCGCAGAGAGACATTTGGAGACTCACATTTCATATTCCTGAGGCTCCGTTTTGGCCATTTAAGCAACACAAAACCTCTGACAGACAAACAAGTGTCAGTTACCTTAGGATGTTTGAACAAAGTGTGGAGGTGTTTTATTCCACGATGACAACAAATAATCTTGATCTCCAGATGGTAAATCAACTGACAACCAATCAAAGCGCTTATGCAACACAAATAAAATGAAAACAAGCAGAAAGCAGGTTGCTCTGAACGTCCACATTGGAAGGTGGGATGTTTCGATATGAACACAACGCCACACATTTTCAGACAGTGTCTCCTGGAGACGGCTGCAGCTATGGTCCTGGTTTCATTCAAAGACACTGACGTTAATAATCTGTAAATATTGAGTGTGTTAAACTGTGCGTCTCCTCCTCAGCTGGTGACTCTCGTCCAGATGTGGGTGGTGCCTCTTTACTTCACCATCAAACTCTACTGGTGGAGGTTTCTGTCCATGTGGGGCATGTTCTCCGTCGTCACCAGCTACGTCATCTTCAGGGCAACCCGCAAGCCGCTGTCCTGCAGGACGCCAAGGTGAGAGGGGACGGATGGTGTATAAAAGTACTGAAATCCATCAGGAAAAATGAAAATAGGTCAAGATGGTTCAGTGATGGCGAAGCAACGTCTGATTGTCACAGGTTTCATGGTATCTGTTAGCTCCAAAGACAGCTGTCCATCTAAAGGAGGAACATCAGGATGTTGACCATCGGCTAAAGAATGTGTTTTAATTTAATTGTGACCCACTGTAACCAAGCAGTCCCTCGTGGGTCATAGTTGACCTTTTCCCAGCTCATGTAATGGACCTGGTTTTAACTTGAGTTGGATGTCCTGTAACAGCCGAGTCAGGGACATTTAACTGTGGACGTGCAGAAAGTCTCTTTATATTCTATCTGCCATTCTGTAAACCAGCGGCAGCTTGATTTACATTAAATCTTGCACATGATGTTTCGCACACATACTGCAGTTGACAGTTTTAATCCTAATAAATGTGACTTCCTGCCATCAAATGCTGCCCCCATGTGGAGAGACATGGTTGGACAGAGCTGAAATGAGATCAATACCGGCATCTTTTGTCTTTTCTGTTAATGATATGAAAGTCTTTTGGGTTTCGGCCTGTTGGTTTGAAACAGGCTCTGATATTTGGCATCAATCACTGGTTTAGAAACTATTAGTCAATTCATCACCCGGTCAGTCAACAGTGTCTTTCCGTGCCTCTCAGGATGGTCTACAAGTGGTTCCTGCTGATCTACAAGCTGAGCTACGCAGTGGGCGTCCTGGGCTACCTGGCCATCATGTTCACCATGTTCGGCTTCAACGTCTTCTTCAGGTGAGTCACCGCTGAGTCCAGACTGAGCCGAGTCCAATGTGTGATTTGTCATTGTGTCGCAGTCCAGAGCGTCTGTGAGTCACTTAAAGTCCTTTTCAAGGCATTTTTAAAGCGTCCACTGGAGTACACTTGCCTTAGCGATCACTGCCTGGTGCTCATTGTCTTATTCAGCTCGTTTACATTTTAAACTAGCGTACAGAATAAGAAATAAAAGTCAACCGAGGAACACCGCTGTATGTCCTGGAGGCGGGAAATTATGTCCACTTTCTAAGAAGCAGCTGATCTTTCTTTCTCTGCAGGATCAAGGCAGAAGACTCGATGGACATTGGTGTAATCATGCTGTTTTATGGGCTTTACTACGGCGTCATGGGCAGAGACTTTGCTGAAATCTGCTCTGACTACATGGCTTCAACTATTGGGGTAAAAGACCTTTTAAAAAAAAAAGGTTCATGGTGAAAAACGACAGAAAAAAGACGCCCCTGCCGAACTTGCCTGAGAATCATCATGTTTTTAAGTTTTGTTCAGTGCCAGAGTGATCCAGTGATAGCTGTCCATGCATCCATGGTTACGTGAGAAACAGGAAGTCTTAATAGCTGATTCGGCATATTTTTAATGCTGCCTGTGTACATGAGTATCACCAGTATACACTGACCTCGCATGTGTGTGATTGCAGTACTACAACCAGGGAGGCATGCCCAGCAGGAGCCTGACCAATGACATCTGTGCGGTGTGCGGACAGAGGATCCTGGTGGACGTGGAGGAGGAAGGATTTATAGAGGACACCTACCAGCTCTCCTGTGGACACATGTATCCTAACGCTTAGTCGATCCCTGAGCCTGAGTGTACTCTACTTAATGTAATGACATTAATAATGACCCAACTTTGAGTCGTTCATCAACCTTCTTGAAAAGGTCATAGTTGCGATATTTGGCAAGAGGCCGTGTGTCGCAAACTGGTTAAAAACCTCAAATGAGGCTCACATCCTAAATGTGCTGTGTACGTGTCCAAAGGAGGCTCCTAAAACTGGAATAATATCGGCATATCCCACAAGTCTTAATTTGCAATAAGGCCTGATTCTGAAAGTCCAACTGGAGGAGCCGAATCCAGGTCTCAGTGTTTCTGCCTTAACTTGCCCCAATCCTTCAGATTTCATGAGTTCTGCATCCGCGGCTGGTGCATCGTGGGTAAGAAGCAGACGTGTCCGTACTGCAACGAGAAGGTGGACTTGAAGAGGATGATGAACAACCCGTATCCTTTTGTTGTCCCTGTGTGGACAACTGGGTGATGAGGAAGTTCTCAGGATGTTTTTCGAACAGGTGAGGTCTTAGGATTTCCTGGTTTGACCTGCTGGCCCGAGCTAAAGTGTGATGGGATATATCAATCAATTGATAATGCATTTATGATAGTAGTACTGAGGGTCAGGGTTCAGTAATGAGTGAATCCACCTTAACTATGAGCTGCAGCTGAGACCATAGTTCAGTACAAAGCAGCATCATGTGTAGTCCTGCAGGACTTTACCCTGAAAGCTCTCCTTAATTCCTTCGTCTCTCAGCTGGGAGAAGACACATGTCCTGTACGGGCAGCTGCTTGATTGGCTCAGGTACCTGGTTGCCTGGCAGCCCATCATCATCGGTATCGTCCACGGTATCAACTTCTCCCTGGGCCTCGAATAGAGCCCTGGGGAACACCGCTGTCAGTATGTCCTGGAGGCGGGAAACGTGCGGAAACGTTCAGGCTGCTTCTCAAGTCTTTTGTTTCCTCGGTACATGTTTGACTGAACGCTTGCAGTGTGGTCCCAGGTGGCCTGGGTCTGCGTGAGCAGAGGACACTGCGATGTTAGAACTGCTGCCAACTTGAACAAAAAAATGAAAGCACACATCCAGTGTTATCATTTCGAAGCAGAAAGATCCATCTAGTTTGGAAGTTATGGAAATGTCGCCCTCTTGCATGTTGTTTTCATGGCGAGAAATCATTACTTTGTAATGTAGCACAGAAATGCCTTTTGAACAGGTTTTATAGTTTAAACAGTCCTCACTGCTGATCCTGCTCAAAGTGTTCTTTTTAAAGACTTGACCCGCTGCAGATCAAACAGGACGATTCTGTCCGAACTGTCGTGTTGCGTAACCAGTTTACATTTCACCTGACTTTGTTTATTGCAGAAGTTTTATTTGGGACGTCTGTTCTGTTTTAGTTTGTATGAAGCTAAAGCTGATGGCGAACGCTCAGCTTATCGTAGCAGTTGGAGTCAATATGACACCATTAGATATCTGAAGAAGACTCGGCATCACAGCTGCTGATCCATCATGTCGATTCTTTCAGGAATTGATTCAAGTGTCAGATTATAACACAGGTGATAACGAGTGGAGGGAGGGTTCTTCCAACATGGCAGCAAACACGACTGACAGGTCTGTTCAAATCCTTTGCTGTCGTGCTCCAACAGGAAGGAACCTTTCTTTTGCCAAATCAAACCGACATTGCTTTGTTACCCAAACTGCTGCTAATATTAACTTTGTATTTATTAAATATTTATAAGACCTCATCAGTGTGTCAGAAAACTTATGTTTATACACATTCTGTTTGGTTGCTGTTCTGTCGACAGAATGAGTGTTTTAAATCGATCATCCATTTATTTGGATTTATTTACATCCAATCTCATCCACACAAAAAATCTCCAAATGAAAACACAAACACCAAGCCATGTTAGCCAATCAGAAGCCTGAATAAAAACTACCATTGGTCGGTTGCCTGCAGCCAATCCTGCTGTGGTGAAGGTCCATGCCATCGTCATAGTAGGATTTTGGAAAGTTTCAGAGTAATGTTACGTTACTGAGAGCAATATGAAATCTTCAGATTACTGCAGAGAAGTTGCTGTTTCACGACAACTGAGAGGAAAGGTTGCAGGTTTGAGTCAAAGCTATTGTGAGATTTGTGCTTTATTACTTAGTCCAGTGTTGAGAAAGCTGAGATGTTCAGATTTGTATTGTTTGCAGTAAATGGCACACTGTAAGCTTAGCGCACTGTAGTTAGAACCATGTGATTGTAATATTAGAGTCAGTGCTTGCTTTGATGTTATGCTCCAGTATGATGACGTACGCCGACAGATAAAACACATGAAGACAGAACAGGAAGCTGTGAGCTAGTTTGTGAATGCAGGTGAGGTCTTTTATTTGAGTGAGAACCTTTGAGGAGATCCATCAGAGAAGATCCAGCGATCCTGTGCCAGGAACCTCCTCGTTTGATCCCCTGGAGCCCAGAATCCGTTCGACCACTAATGGACCGTCTGCTTTGTGGTAAGATCCTCATCTGACTGGTACCAGCTTGAACACGAACACTCATCAGACCCTCGTCTGAACTGAATTCAAACCAAGTCCACCTTAAACAGTGTTAGGTCAGACACTGACTTAAAAACAGGACAAATCCACACACGTTGGTGATCACCAAACCAAGTCTGAGCTTTAGAGAACCAATGATTTCTTTTGCTTTAACAGGCCCAGTTTTTAATTTTCATTCTGTAAATTTAATGGCAGTTGCATTGTTTCACCTTACATAAGCAAAGTTTACAGATAACTGACTTGACTTGAGCTGCTTGTGTTCTGTTCATGGTCGCTTCCCTTAGTATCTGTCTTTTGCTGAACTTTGTGTGAGGTATGGAAGAGAAGTTGCTGAGGGGAGGGAGAGGAAATTGCCTCAGCTGTTCAGAGGAAGTGTGCTCATTATAAAGGTTAACATGTGGAGCCCCCTGCTGGTATGTTACAGAAAGTACATTCTGCTCTGGTGAAGATTTTTCAGGATAATTCAGAGGAACAGAGTTCAGGTTAAGTCAGGGCAAGGCTGCAGCAGCAAAATCTTCCTCTTTCCAGAGCTTTCCACAGAGGCATGGTACCAGTAGGGTGCCATGATAACAATGCAGGTTGCCTGTTAGCGTGATTAAAGTCAAAAGCAATGAAAAAAGTTTCCTGTTTGACTTGTCTGTGTGGACCACTTACATCTACAAACATGTATTTTGCTCTTATTATGAAAAGGTCAGAGGGAAATGCTTTTGTACGTCTTATTAAAACTGTCCATCTGACACTTCAGTAAAGGTATCGAGTACACACTCAAACTAATTAACATGGCAGTAAATCGTGGAATCTGATGAGGTCAGGCAGCATCTCATGGATTAGGCCTGGATGTGATCGTGAGTCTGAAGGGTTAACGTCACAGAGAGGAACAATGAAGGCCCGCCCAGCAGCTCTCTTCCTGTTTGAACTCAAACGCAACGCACCATTTTCCAGAGCCAGTGGACGAAAGTCGAGGTAAGACGCAATCTTCACACAGTGTGGTCTAATTCATATGGTCTGAGTTTTATGAATACATTTAGAGCGAATATGATAAATACACACAGAAAACATCAGAACTTGTCTTGAACTGCCGTGTCCTGAGAGACAAGGCTCTGCGACTAAAACATAAGATTCATTGTCTTCCTGTAAACTAACTAAAACTTTGATGATGAAATGGCGGGAAGAGGGGATCTAATGTGAAATGGATACGAATAAAACACAAATTGAGAAGTGTGTGTGTATGTATAGTAAACTGTTTTTGTGTTTTTGATAGAATTCTATCTCCATATTAGCACAGATTTGACCTTGTTTCATATCTGTTGTAGACAGTCGATATCTCAGTACTACGACTGCATTCAACCACTCAGCACTTGGCTGGAGGAAGCAGCTGAGCCTGTTTGTGTGTTCAATATTCAAGGTGAGTCATGGCAGGATCTCTGCGGACAGCTGGTTATATCTGCTGAAACATCTGAGCCTTCATCCTGCTACTCTACTGAAGAAACGTGTGTGTGTGTATATATATATACATACAAAACAACTGAATGATGTTAGAAGACATATATATATATTTTATATTTTATATTTAGATTTCAGGTGAAAGATTTGAGTTTGTAAATTTCAGTTCATTTCTCAAACGTGATTTTAACATAAGCTATTGTTTATTGTTTTTTTAGGTGACTATGCCTTCCAAAAAGCAAAAGATGAAGGACATCAGGTCCTTTTTCAAGAAAAGTGTAAGTAACAGCTCATATAATAGCAATGTTCTGTAATCAGTGCTTAAAGGCCCAGTGTGGGGATCATGGGGATCGTGTTTTCATTAGTTTATAATCACTTGAAAACAAGAATCATTGTGTGTTTCGTTTCCATAGTAGCCCAGAACAGACAAACGAAACTCAAGTTGGTTGTTCAGTTGTTTGTAATCTGAAACCTCACCACTAGATGCCACTAAATCCCGCAAACTAACCCTTTAAGAAACACGTCATCTTCAGTAAAAGTGTGTCCTCAATGTAAACCGGATCAGATTTCTGTGTAGAATTTAGCCATAGTTTGTCCAACAGGTCTCTTTGTTGTGGATGTCATGCATTATTCTTTTAGGACACTCCTGACGGCTGCAGTTCAACCAACAAAGAGAACGCTCAGCCGGTTGGAGCTATGGGCCCTCAGCCAGGTGGAGCTGCACCCTTTCAGGTGAGCTCTTGTTCTGCTAAGTCTTGTTCCTCCTGCCCCTCCTGACAGAGCTCAGAGGGATGTTTTTGCACATTACTGTCACCAAAGTGTTGGAATAACGTGACACCATTGGACGTCACCTATGTGCACATGCATAATATATTTTTGTGTATTGATACAAAATTCAAACACTCTTAGAAACTTTGCTCCACTACCACCTAAAAATCAAATCTGTGTAGACAAACATCTCATGCATGGTGCCCATTGTTTCTCGTGCAATAACTCTAAATTCCTTTTTTGCAGAGTGGTACAAACATCCACGTGAAGAAGGAGTACACTGCTGAGTCCGCAGTGAGTTGACCAGTACACACAGCATACACAAGAACTCTGCATTTTTATTACACAAACAAGGACTTTTAACTTTTTTTCCTCACTCACTCATTTCCTGCAGGACGGACATTTTCATCGTCTCACAGTGAAATTCAGTCGTGTCAAGTCTGATGAATTGACTATTGACTGTTATCAACCTCGGACAGTGCTGCAGGCAATGAAGTCAACCGAATACTACAAGACGAACATGAAGAAGTGGTCCGATGAAAACATTGTCATTCAGCTGGGTAAAGAGCATAAGAAATATATTGTTGCGACACATTTCCCTTGTTCTTGTATCCCAGAAAATGAATGCCTTATCGCATCATGTGAGTCGGAAAAGGTTGAACAGGCCCAAGACCAACATGACAGAACGGTACATTCAAGGGACAAGTATTCTGTCTTCTACATTGGTACAGTAGGAGGGCTACACACCAAAAACAAGCAGCTTTTCAGAAACAAGGCTGTCAAACAGTTCGATTATCTGTGTGTGTATGCGGAGAAGGGGATTACTGTGGAAGAAGCCCTGAAAAGAGACGGTCGCTTCATTGGTTACCTCGATGACTTCACTCTGTCTGACAATGACGATTCAAAGCGTATCACCGAACGTACACAAATGGTTGACAATCTCGATCAGAAAGAATTCAAGATACGTCTTCCACGGAACAAGAGAGCAAATGATGAAGAACAGCAGGAAATGAATAACTCACGCCAGTCTAACACAGTCTTAGATGTGGTCCATCAGAAAGCAGTCAGTGTCAGAACAGCAATTGAAAAGAGTGGCGGCAGTCAGGACACTGAAGAGATTTATGGCATACTGCGTCAGCAGTTTCCAGCTCTGAAAGAGTTGATGGAGAGAAGATTTGCAAATAATTCATATCAGGAAGAACTGAACCTGAGGAAGGAAGACTTCGGAAAGATCGAGCAGTCATTCAGTGAAGTTCACAGAGTCAGGAAGCTGCTAAAACTGGGCGAGTCAGTTTGCAAAGTGATTGTTGAGAATGTTTGTGAGGGCACAGGCTTTGTGCTGTTTGACAACCTCATCTTGACTAACGCACATCTATTCAAAGATTGTGTTGAAGGAGAAAGGCTGAAAGAGGGCATAAATGTGTTTGCTCTCTTTAACTATGAAGATCCTGAGCCGCACATGAATCACTATCGCTTCCAGCTAGCTCACCCTAACATCTGCTACAACAATGTTGAGCTCGATTATCTCATATTCAGGCTCAACCCTGAGGGTCAGAAACCCAACCAGACAACAAAGAAACTGAAGGCCCCACCAGGACTCCTGAAGCACTTTGGTCCAATGCCTTCAAATGGTGAAGCCTGTATTATTGGTCATCCAGCAGGAGCCGTGAAAAAAATGGATCCTACATGTATCATTGAGAAAGAGAAGAGGCAGCAGGCTTTCATTCTCTACTTAATCAAGAATGCTATCAAAGATCAAGGCAGTGAAAACATAATGATGGGTCTAATCAATGCAGAGAACACGGTGACCTACAACACTTTCATGTATCATGGCTCGTCTGGCTCCCCGGTGTTTGATGCTAATGGTCAAGTATTTGGTTTGCACACCGCAGGGTTTTACTATGATTTAAAAAATAGAAAAGAAATGGTGATAGAGTTTGCCCAACCTCTGCTGACCATATTTGAGCACTTTGTGAATACGCTGAAGGAAAAGGGAGAAGTGGAGCTGTTAAAGAGAGTTAAGAGAGAAGCAAAGCATAATCACTACTTAAAAAAAGTACTCAGTACCATGGCTACTGGCACTGACGAGGGCTCGAACTCCGATGAGTCAATGGAGATTGATTAAGTGTTCAGAGTTGTCTGAACAACAAACCCTACACTGGCTGCACAGGTTGTCAAAATGCGATTTCATAAATACTACTGTCTTTAACTGGTCTACTTTGGTTGGGTTAGGGTTTGTTATGTTGAAAACTGGGTTCTCTGTATTATTTTATCTTTTGTATTATATCAAAATTTCTCTTCAGAATCTGTTTCTTGTCATTGATTTTTTACTTAGGGTTATGTTATTGTTCCAATCGTGTTTCAGTCAGTCTAAATGGAGTTGCAAAATTACATTTAACAAATTACTTTATACCCATATGCGCTACTGTTACGCCACACTACAATTACAATGGAGAGGCTTTATCTTGTTTTGTATCAGACACTTCTCCTTTGGTTTCTCACGGGACGTGAACGCCGGGCTCCTGGGAGAGTCGGATATTGTCTATCCACCCCACCTTTCCTGCTATTTATACTACTTGTTATCTGCATGAGTTGATTTGGTTGCAAATGTTTTTCAAGCAATAAAGCTTTCCAATCTAATCTCATGAAAGTATTGTTTGTTTTCTGAGGACTGCTTGACAACTTTTTTTCTTGTACTGCCCCAATGCAACGAGAATATTCCTACCATCCATACTTAACAGCATAATTACTGATTGGACAGTTGCTGCAGCACCTGTTCTTATCAAATCCAACCACTGACATGGGGACGCTAACTGGGTCAGAGAGGTGTTGATTGGCTTGACGTGCTGCAGGACTTAACTTAATGTCAGTCTGACTGACTGTGCTTGCATCTAAATGCAGTTAATGTCCATTACAGTGCGCATGAATGTGACACCAGCCCTGACAGAAGTAGGAGTTGATTAAACCTTTAGTATTGATTATTCATTTGTACAGCTTTCATGTGGGACACTTCATGTGCTCTTCAGGGCCTTCTGGTGGCCGCAAGGGTCCTAAGCTGGAGATTAGTTTACTTGCGCATCGCACTGGCTTGGATGCTAACATACCCTAATGAACTGTTAGGTTGCACTGTTGATAATATGAGCACCAGGTTTTCACAAAGAGGAAGACAAATAAGACGAAATCTCTGGTTCTGCTGAATCAGTTTTGATCCTTTTCTTTTAAGTTGACTGTTGAGAGTCCGACAGTTTATAGGCGTGCAATGATAAATTGGAGGAGGTCACCTTTAAGACCCAGAAAACCACACCAAAAAGAGTTTCTGTATGTCTCAATAAACAGTCAAAAAGTTCTGCATTGTCATTGTGTGTTAAAATTGTGTTCAGCTGTATTAAAAAACATTGAAATTAAAATGTAGCAGTGGAAGCTTCACACCTTTAGGTTCAGGATGGAAGAAAACATGATAAAACAGAAACATAATAAACCATGAAAGCTGAATTCTTGTGTTTGATACGTCTAAAAACAAGAGATCCGGCTTTTCGAGGGCATTTGTGTTGTTGCGCTCAGTTTTTCAAACATTTTGGAATAATGAAAAAAGTCACACCTTCACACAATAATGTATGTATGTCTTTCATAAAAGAGGCAAAGTAAGTTTCAGCAGAATAACTGGGATTCTATATATTTGTCGTTCACTACCTTGATTATTGCAAAGCTGTTTTCGGCAGGAAGTGGGTTCACACTGCCTGAGCATTCACTAAACCACTTGAGAGAAAACACATCACTCCTCGCTGCCGTTACTTACATACTGAAGCTGTTTACTGTTGCCTGAATTAGTTTCACAATCAGTAAGAATTTCTTCAGGTTGCAGCAGATGACAAACCAACAGCTCCCCCAAATGGCCATTTTGCCACACTACCAGCAAATGGACTGATCAAAGATACTGTTCATCCTTTTCACTCGTAATACAAGTTGAAAGTTTATCATAGCTTTTACACTTCTTAGTATCAGAATAAGAAAACATGATTAATATTATTACAAAGGATGTTATTAATTGTTGTGCTGTTGAAGTGGAGCTCTTCTGTCATGTAGATTTTCCATTTTCTTATTATTTACGTATCATTTAAAGAAACACTTGCGAAAGATGCGAGTTGATCAAACTCCTGAATCAGGAAACTAGAATGACCCGATTAAAGCAGATCATTCCAGTTTCTGACAAAAACAAAGAAACAAAAGGGGTTCTTGTTTGCTGATCCTCTCTTCATTGTTTTGTCTTTGCCCTCTTAGTCAGCCTCCTCTTCTCCTCTTAAAGCGTTACGGAGACTCCTCCAGAACTCCCCAGTCCTCTCCTCCTCCTGAGGCCACTCCAGGTAGGTGGTGGAGTTCATAAGTCTGCGCAGTTTGCAGAAGCGTTTGGGGATATTGTCCTTGGACAGGGGTTCTAGCAGAATCAAGATGGCCGTGTCTCCACTAGCATTCCCATCAAAGAGCCAGAAGTGGGAGAAGTCCAGCTCATAGCGGCACCAATCAGACTGGACAAAATTCTCAGAGAGGACAAAGACTGTCCGCCGACTGCGCTCCATGGCGTTCATGATATTGTCCACAATCCAGTGTCCAGGAAGGAAGTCACGCTTGTGCAGGCACAGGGTCAGAGGCCGGGGGCTTCTGGGATTCACTGAATCTTCATCATTGTCCCTGTTGGAATATAAACCAGAAAGCAGGTCAGGTGTCCCCCCAGGTTTAGACTCTATTTGTGATAGGTGGGGTTCAGTGCATCAGGAGAGGCAAGTGGTTCAGCTGTGAAAGTGCATGCTTCTAATTTGGTAAGTAATTTTTCCAAATGGAACGACCACTCCACTTGAGGTTTCACAACCACACATTTTTACTGGTCACCACACTTGGCAAAATACTCAACAATTTTCATTTTGTTGCTAAAGTGGTGGCGCCACCAAATTTCACCAAAAGCTACAGTTGACAGACAGTTAAAATAAACGGCAACTACAAGAATCTAGCAACCAATTACTGGAAAATTGTAATTTCAAAAGCCAAATAAATGTTAAGAGCACATTCCTCATGGTCACATGGTCTGGTCTGATGTTGGCTTCATGTCGTACCCTTGTCTCTCGCCTATTCCAGTCTGTCTCTTTACCTCACACTATCATATTTGCTGGGATGATAACCTTGTACCAAACTTAAATTCTGATTTTTGAAGATTTTTGATAAACGTTTTTTGCTCCTTGGCCTGTGGTCTAACTTTCAAACAAATCTCACTGAAATCTGGCATGTAGCTTTGTGGCTTTTGAGATATTCTGCTACCCAACAAACAGAAACTTAATAATGTTATCAAGTATAGGACAAAAACAAAAATATATAAATCTGACATTACCTTGGCCCTTCCAACTCTGGTACCAAGAAGTTTTCCACCCAGCTAGCATCTCTCTCGCTGTAGGACACAAAGGCATCAAAAGATAGCAGTGCTTCTGAGCCCGCTCTATCTCTGCATCTCCGCCGCCCTCGCCGGGAGTTACGCTTGGCCCTCAGCCATGCCCACATCATCTTGAGGTACCAGAACACATGGAGGCGCCACAGCAGAACACACACCAGAATGGCAACACACAGTGCCACTCCACAGCTCACAGACACAAATATAACCGGGTAGCACTCCACAATGGAGAGCTGGACTTGACCCACTGGTTTCCCCTGCAGGTGGAGAGGAGAGTCACAGATGTAGCTCTCCTCTCTATCTGTTAAATGCACATCTCCCCCTCCTTTAATGCCTGACTTGAGGAAGTTGACAAAGTCACAGGAGCAGATGAATTTGTTCTGACCTGCCTGGAGGCTCTGGAGTCGTTTGTATAACTGGAGGTCTGAGGGGCTGAACATGTTCAAGGTGTTTGACTGTGAAAGAACAAGGAGGGTTAAACTCGGAGAAGCAAAGATGATCATAAGAAGACATATAAGATGTGATTAGTCCTTACCTGTATTATCAGTGTTTGCAGCTGAGGGAACAGCTGTCCAAGGGGCAGCCTCAGAAACTTGTTCCCAGAGAGGTGAAGCTCTCTCAGGGCAGGCAGGAGGACAGTGAATTGGCTGAGATCATTGTTGCTCAGATCCAACACCTTTACATGATACAGTACAAGGTAGATTTGTTTTATTCAGTATTGTTGTTGGGATGGTGTCAGGTCTGTCAGGATTACTGCCACATGGTCCACTCTCAGTACCTCCAGAGTTGTAGGTAGACAGATGGTGATGGTTGTAAGTTTCGCCCTGGAGATGTTTAGGAATCGCAGGGTGGAGGGCCAGGAGCAACCCTGGGGCATGGAGCTGTAGCCGTTCCTGCTGATGTCCAAGTGGGTGAGTTTGGATAGCTTTGTCACCAGCTGGCTCACCGTAGACAACGACTGGGCAGCAGAGGGACAGAGACAGACAAGTCTTCAGGAGCAGGTCTTTTTTTCTTGAGACCTGGGGCTTCATGTTTACAGGTATTCTTGAATATTTATATGCTAATTTTACATAAGTTTGACTCACTCACTACTCAACCTGTGAGCAATATGGTAAATTGCTCTGGAAACTGCTCTGCAAAAACCAAATGGACAGGTTGAGTAATAGTAGCAACAACCTGGGAAATCTTGTGTTACTGCTAGCTGAACTTCTTTGTAGCTATTAAGTAAAATCTCATAACTGATGCAGGCACCTTCAGAGCATTTCCACTGATGTTTAGAACTCGGAGGTCCTTCAGTGTGCCATGTCCGTGGCACAGTGTCTCCTCCAGAGTCAGATCTGTCAGCAGGTTGTCGGACAGGTCCAGGTACTGCAGGTTCTTCAGCAGGCTGGACGTGTCACACGGCATCACGAAGGCCTGAGAGTGAAAATCAGCCTTCGCTGTTATCCATAAATTCACTCAGTGATTCATTAACTTAAGTGCCTGGTCACACCAGAAAGCAGCAAAGCAAGAGTCATTTTGCTAGTGAGGATTTATTTAAAAAAACAAACAAACAAAAAAAAAACATTGGGTGGTGCAACACAGATTACAAGCTATTAAACCTTCCTTTACTTTGGACTCTGCAGCTCTCTGTTCCCTCAAAGATCACCACAAGACAGTCTGATATTCGTCAACAGTGTCAATTCGCTTATCAAAGTTCTCCAAAGCTGAATGTGAAAGCTCTGTGCAGATTTATTTTGTAATCATCTGATGATGGAGATTCCATTGAAACTGATTGAGAGTAGGCGTTTAAGGTGAAAGTTCCAGCTAACATTGATATCTGAATTGAATTACCTTGTGATACTTCTCTTGTTCATTTTACTTTACACATTTTAAATTCCTTTTCATTCTGTTATTGCATGTATGGTCGTAGAGACAAATAACATTTTGTTCCTTACCTTGGCATTTATGACGGACACCTTCCTGGGATACTGCAGCAGAAATCCCAGCTGTAGAAATGAGACAAACTTGAAGACTTCCAGGACCACAACGTTTTGTATGAGGAACTCATCAAAGCTTTGGTGATTGGTCAAGCTGGCTTTCTCCCACCTAACACCAACAGAAAAACAACCAACAAAAAAGCAGTGAAGCTCGCTCCTCACTGCAGAAATTCGTTAGATTTGTTGCTACAGAGCTGTTAAAAGTCACCAGATCTAGCGACACAGTTGCTAAATTTACAACACTGATCACGTTGGTTTCCTACCTGCCTGTGCCGGACATTGTGACGTTGTCAAACAACGCGAAGGTGAGCGGCACTTTGTCCAACACCATCAGGAAGGCAACAATGGCCTCATCATTCACAGAAAGGTTGCGAAAGCTTATGTACCTGAAGAGTGACATTACAGAGGAGCGATTGGTTGGTTTGTCTGCCAATCTGATTTACTTGTTTATTTATTGGTGGCTGTGTTAGTTTTAAATATACATGCTTAAAATGTTTTACCATTTAATTTCTCTTTAATTGTTATTTGTCCTTAATGCTTCATTAGGAATTCTGCATGAATACTAAAACAGAAGAAAAGGAGATTTTGGCCTAACCTGATTCTCCTCCTGGCTGCTGCTTTCAGGGGCTGAACAGACTGATTCCCAAACAGATGGAGGTCTTCCAGAACAATAGACGTCTCAGGGTAAGTCACGTCTTGGAGCACAGCTGAAGCCATGGCTGCATTTGTTAAAAATGGACTGTGAAGGCTCAAAGTGACACGACCCAATGGCCAAATGTCCCCTAGAGCACCGGACTCATACCTGCAAACAGAGAAAGAAACAGAAGAAGGAAATAGCAACACACACTGTTGTTTATTGTTGACCCATTTACATGCTGACCAAAATACTTGAGCACCAAATGTGGATTAATCCATTGTTGAAAATAGTTCCCAACAAATGCACAACTACTTCACATTTGAGTAAGATTTGCTAAAAACTTTTTTATTATTTGCTGAATCTCATGCAACAACACACACACACACAAGAATGCCAAACCTCTTCAGGTTGTTGGCGTGGACAGTGAGCTCCTCCAGCTGAGTGACTCCACACAGATCTCCTCTCTTCAGCTCCTCCAGAGCAGGACCTCCAAACCTCAGCTTCCTCAGCCAGACCAGACTCTGAAACAGTGGATCAGAGCCCAGGGACCTGGAGGAGAAGTGGGCCGAGAAGATGTATGTGGACACCTGAGCATTACATGAAGTGTGGAGGCTTCTGCTTGGTCTGCACTGTACCTGTATGGGTTGTTGAGCAGGTTGAGCTGCTGCAGAACTCCTAGCTTACGGAACCATTTGTGGCTGAGAGCAGTAAGCTGATTGTCAGACAGATCTAGCTCCTCCAGGCTCCACAGAGAGTCAAATGCCGATGGGTGAATCACAGCGAGTCTGTTGCCTGGAGGACAGCAAGAACTACATAAAAACACATCCTGCATCCTGACAAAAATCTTATCAGGGCTTCCACAGGGGTCAGTCCTTGGACCACTGTTCATCATTCATTCTAATTTATGATGTTAATATTATTTTTGTTATTATTGTGGTTATTGGCATTGATGTAATTGTTGCTGTCATTATGGTTCATTGCTATTATCGCTGTCTGAGCAATTTAAGGCCTTCTTGTCCACATTGGCTTTAAAGCTGAGCTTCTGAAGTTCATTTTTGACCATGGCACACATTCGCAGTGGCATTGTTTCAATAAGCTTCTGCAATGTCACAAGATTTATTTCAATCTAGCGTTGCTTTAATTTTTCACCAAGATCTTGTATTGATGACGGGAGAGTCGGACCAATTGCACAAAGCCATCTCCAGCACATCCCAAAGATTCTCAATGGGGTTCAGGTCTGGACTCTGTGGTGGCCAATCCATGTGGGATAATGATGTCTCATGCTCCCTTAACCACTCTTTTACAAAGTGAGCCCGATGAATCCTGGCATTGTCATCTTGGAATATACCCGTGCCATCAGGGAAGAAAAAATCCATTGATGGAATAACCTGGTCATTCAGTTCATTCAGGTAGTCAGCTGACCTCATTCTTTGGGTACACAGTGTTGCTAAACTTAGACCTGACCGACTGCAGCAACCCCAGATCATAGCACTGCCCCCACAGGCTTGTACAGTAAGCACTAGGCATGATAGGTGCATCACTTCATCTGTTAAATCCAGGTGGCGACTTTTTTTTTTGGCCAGGCAGTGTATCAGATTACCTTTTTGTACATATACCTGTAATTTCTATTATATTACTCAAAGTAACCTTTTTGTCTTGCTGAAGAGACAATCAACTTAAGCACGCATTTGGACAGAAAACCCCAGCACACGTATTTTTTTCTTCTTTTTTTTTTACAGACAGTCTTCTATCTCTACCCAGTAAAAGCCCGTCATGCCGTTACCGTGGAGACTCAGAGCTCTCAGTTGTCTGTGGCCTTTCAGATCATCAGCAGTTACCACGGTGATGTTGTTGAAAGAGAGGTCAAGACTCAAGGCACGGTCTGTTACCGCGGGGATGCGGGTGAATCCGCCGTAAGAGCAGTTACAACACAACTGACGGTCACAGCGGTCGCAGGATGACCTCTCGCCATCTGGATTTGACCTCTGACCCCAGCAGAGGCAGAGGAGGAAGAGGAAGTTGAAGTAATGGTTGGTGGCCTGTCTCATACTGTAGGGGAAAAAGAGACAAAACTGGAGGTGAACCAAGGAAGGAAAAGAGTGACCGAGTGGACAGATTAATGAGGCAGTGAGGCGAGGAAGAACTTAAAAAAAAGGAAAAGTGAGAAAACGTGAAGGAGTGGAATCATTAAGCAGCAGAGAGACACAGAGACCAGTCTCACAAGCGAAATAGACTCAGGGAGGAAGTGGTTTTGATAAAAGAGGAAGTCTTCAATATTTTATTTTACTGCTTTACAACAGCCTTTATGTACATCACAGTTCAGTCATGTGTCCTGCACTGAAGGCGTTCAGCGTATTCCTCTCAGACTAAAGAGCATTAACTCGCCATCGCACCAGGAAGTGGATCAGCAGAGTTCATCCTCGCATCTTCTCTTAGCATGGGCTTCCAGAAGTTTGACTCGCCAGCTGTAAACATGTTAGCTAACTGTCAGTTAGCGCAGTTCACAGTCAGATCTGTAGCGCTGACTCCTGTTTCACAGCCATCTAAAAACCACTTCTGTGGTGCTCTGATGTAAAAGTGGATAGTGACTCACAGCTAATATAACCTTGTCATCCTTGTATCCATGAGTGCTAATTTAACTTAAAACAATTGTAAAAATATAGTTGCAATTTAAAACAATATTCATCTGTGGGGCTCCTTAAAATTGTTTGTGCATTGATCAAATATATGTTTAAGTCTTTCTGTTCATCCAAATCAAAGTCTGGAATCAACCTAAAAATACTCGAATTTTGGCCTGTCAGACCAAGATTTGATGCACATCTGCTCAAACCAAAGCCAGGGCTCGGAGCCACAGTATAGTCTGTCTATCATGGTAGATCTCCCTTCAGTGGGACTCAGCGGTGCCTACTAGGAACCACAGACCCAGTCTAAATGTACGCTGATGTGCTTTTGGTGATTGAATGATTTACATGCACTCAACACTTTGATAATTCAGGACACAGATTTGACTGTACAGGAAAAATACAACAGAGTGTTTCCCATTTGAATTGTGGCTTTGATGGCTGTTTTTTTGCCATCCAATGCAAGGAAACGTTATGGCCTTTAAATTAGACTGAAAGTCAAGTTCACAGCTTCTAAAAGTCATTAAAAGAAATCACAAGACCCCATCTGCACCATCAGAGACCCCATAAAAACTGACGCAAAAATGCAACTGCACCCTCTTGGCCTCATTCGTTCCAGCGCTTCCTTTATTCTGTCATTTATCTGTTTGTCAGAACTGCTGTCGTAAAATAGAAGAATGAAAACCTGAAGCGCCGCTGTGGCCATCAGTCTGACTGTGAGAGAGGAAAAAACACCTTTCAGGTTTTGATTTCTTTCATCTTAAATCTCTTACCTGATCTGCTGCCAAGCTGACCAAATGATAACCAAATGAAAACGGATTCAAACTGAGAAAGATGAGAGGATGTGATGAAGAGCGTCTTTATGGCCGAATGGAGAGGAAGTAAAAACTGAAGTGGCAGCTGGAGCCAAAAGTGAAAAGAGGTAGTGAGCATGAAAATTAGCTCTCAGGAGGAAATCTGCACCAGTGTGACTGTACAAATGTAAAAGTGCAGGACAACGTTTTAAAATAAGGTAAATGCATCTTTTGTTTATTTTCGGGCTTGTTGGACACAAACAGTCAGAGTATTTTTTTAACACAATTACATGAGAATCAGTTGAACTATGAGCTGTTTTCACTTGTTTGCTTGTTGAGTTTGAGCAGCGCGTCCATTGATTAAGACTCTGAAGCTGAAGTGAAGCAGTCAGATTTTATCTTGTATGTGGTTTCTGTAACATAATATAGTGTCACCGCTGTACACTGTACAACACCGTGACCACAAAGACTTCCGCTCTGTCTCTGGCTTTCTGCCTCGAGCCATCACTTCCTCTGTGTTGCCACTCAGGAGACTCAAAAGGCAAATGTGTTTTTCAGTTTTGCTTTTGGAAACTCATCTTCTACTGATGATAGAAGTTCAACCGGACTCTTAATGAAATCATTAATTATGAGCCGAACGCTGTCACTGTCACGCTCATATGCAAAATATTTCCATGAAAATAAAAAATACATGATCCGCTGTCACAGATAACAATTTAGTGTTGGAGTTATCAGTTAACTTGAGAATATCTGACCACCATCATCATGACTCATTCATAAATTATCATTCATTAACAGTGACAAAGTTTACATGCACAAAACACTGAAAATAAAATATGCGCATAAAAAGTATAAAATACAGGCCCTTATTGTGAAAAAGACAATATTTGTACTAAACTGTTTGCATGGCTGATGAATAATCCCAAAAACTCCAGTTTATATGCAGCCATGTTTACTCCGGAAGCTTAGTGTCGCCACTTAGAGACAATGAGACAGAAACAACAGTGACTCATAGGATTTGTGTGCACTGGATAATATGAGTGAATCCAGTCTCAAGTGTTTTCTGCAAAAATACTCTGTGACCCACATTAAACAATACGAGATTGTAAATAAGAACAGCTCTAGAGGGTCCGAACAGACATGACGGTCTGGGAAGCCGAGACGCAGCAAGACACTGAACAATGAAGTGAAAGGCTGATATAAAGTGATGAAACCCAAAACTCATCCTGATCACAATAGTCTGAAAAAGAATACATGTATTCGCCGGGGTTTGTCTCCTGCTATTCAACAAATAAATAAGGTCATTGTTCCAGTAACATTTGAGCTCAAAGCTGCGGCGCAGTCGTGGGAAGCGAAACAAAGACACTGGAGAGGCGTCAGCGACCTGCAGGATAAAAGGCCGAGAGGCAGCAGAGGCCGACATGTCAAGACAGCGACTGATCCTGAATCAGGTGAGTCTGCTTTGGATTGTTCAAGGAAATTCAACTTTAATTGACTGAGTGAGATTCAGACTGTTTATGTGGAAGAAGCTTTGTGTTAATGCTGAGCGAGCACATAGATCATATTTTATAAGAACACAAAATATATTCTCTGTTTAGGACATTTATGTTTGAATGTTTGCTGTTGTTAGTGCACAATAACAACCTCTCTCACTGCAACTTCTATATAAATTATGTACTTGCCTATATATGTGCAAAAACCTCTTCTATCATATATAGTATGTTGTTTTTATTTGTTTATTTTTACCTCTGAGTAAAATACAGCTGAAAAAGAAGAAAGTATATATTAAACAAAAAAAGCTTTTAAATACGCTTCATCTCCCTCTGACTTGAGGAGCTTTTTGCTATTTAAGTCATTTTTCTCAGTTCTTACTTTACGTTTCTCCCTTTTGAAAAAAAGGTCAAATGAAAATTAAATGACATGAAAGTCATAGAATAATGTTTCCACCTGAAAGAGACATGACTGAATCCCTCTAACAAGGCTGCTGGAGCCTTTGTTTTAGCCTTTGGATTATGACTTAGAACAACATTGTAGCATAATTTTCTGTCTTTCATACCTAAACATCATAATGTATCTACAGCTTTGAAGGCCCCCTCTCATCGTCATCACCATGAAGCTGCTGGGTGCGTCTCTTGTGGTCTGCACCCTGCTGACCCTCAGCCGGGCCTTCCCTTTCAACTCCACCCTCCCGCTCTCCAGACGCCCGGGCCTCTGCCTGTACGTGACGCAGCAAAGCCCCGTCGCCAGCGGAGCCTTCATCCCGCAGTGCGACATCGACGGCAACTTCCACCCGCAGCAGTGCTCGGCGTCGACCGGGTACTGCTGGTGCGTCGACGTCTTCACCGGAGAGGAGATACCGAACACCAAGACACCGCCGGGGGCCACACACATTCACTGTGGTGAGTCAGGACGTCTTTATATACTTATACTTGCTACATGGTAAGGACCAGTAATTTTTCCCCAACTTAGTGAGGACATTTTTGGAAAGTGAAGACATTTGACCAGTCCTCACAACTTCAGAGGGCTGTTTGAAGGTAGGGGTAGATTAGAATTAGAAGTTTAGGTTAGGGTAATGGGAAATACGGGAAAGTACTTTTAAGTTAAACTATGAATGTAAGACTTGTGATTGAGTATTTTTATAGTATGTGTCAATACACCACACTATTTCCTTTAAACAGCTTTGATTTGTGTTGAAGCATATATTTTTAAATAACTCGGTTATTAAACTAATGTTTTGTACAGGTATGGCTGCACATAGTCATTTATTTTGCCAGTCGTGACATCATTGTTGTTTTTCAAGGTTATTACCACATGAGGTCATCAACGCTTAAGCAAATTTTAAATGGAGTTTGGCGCCATCTAGAGGCAATGTCAGGAATGAGACTGTACTCAACAACAATGCAAATATAATGGCAATTCATCATCGTCGATGCTGTGATCACATAAATAAGGTTACAGTTTAAATACAGGTTAGTTCAAAAGTACAAACGTAAATCTGCTTAAAGAATAAAATGATGAGAGCTGCTTCATGACGTGCTGCTGACTCAAAATGACTGAAGTTACTGAACTCTTGATTTTGCCGCCCAACATGAAGGTCAGTGAAATATTTAAAGTGTATTTTTTGTAGACAGGGAATTCTACTGCCCCTTCGGCTGGTCCCGCTTCGGAAAGCAATGTTACGTCTTTATCGACAGCCCGAAGTCATGGGTCGAAGCTGAGGTGAGGACTGATGGTGGTGGCGCCGCCTGGAGGCTGCAGTGTTCATCTCACAATGTGTTGTGACAGACCAATGGGATACTGATGACTTAGCTGCTCATACATCGAGAGCTTCCCTTTTCACCTACAGGGTTACTGTCTGTTTGAAGGGGCAAACCTGGCGTCGATCCACAGTTATGAGGAGAGTCACTACGTCCAGTCCTTGACCAGAGGTCACACCTACGACTTCCCCGAATCCTGGATCGGGGGCCACGATGCCGTACATGTACTGAAATCTTTTGCTTTGCTGGTACTCTTAGCTCACCATGAACACTTGTAGAGTCTCTTTTTCTATTTTCAATCTACTCAAAATCCAGCATTTTCTTAGTCTGATATCAATATTGACATTTTAGAATTACTATTACCAAAAAAAAACATAAACATGGAATGTGTTTATGTTTATGAATTTGAAACAAAATAAAAAAATAAACAGTAGTAAAATTAATTAAGAACAGGAAATTTTCAGCAGTGAAAGTTACAACAAAATTGAATTTCACAGAAACAAACAAACAAACAAACAAAAACATGAAACCTAACTGCACCCCTAAATGCGACTGAACATAATTAATTTGCAAAATTATTCTACTATTATTCGTTTTTTCCTTTAAAGTATTTTTGTATGAATATTTGTGTTTTTTCTATCCATAGCACTGTTTTTGGATGTGGAGCGACGGCTCCAAGTTTAACTACGAAAACTGGTACAAGGACTACGAAACGGAGAGAACTGAGCACTGTCTGAAGATGAATTATGGATGTAATAAACTACACACACACACACACACACACACACACACGCTCAATTTTTAACATAGTTCAATATTTCAACTCTCGTCCTCAGCTCAGTTTGAAGTGTTGAAAAATAAGTTTGTATTGGGTTTCACACTATTGTGTACTTATACTTTTAACTGTTTAAGAATACACACACAGTATTTTCCTTCATTTTATGATGACATGTATTCCGTCACATATGAAAACATTAAAAAACACAGAAACTAACTCAAACTGGAAGCAAGATTCATTATTGCTAATGGGTCTTTCTGCACGAATGCAAAAAGTGAACAACGGACTGAAGGTTGCAGATTTCGACCCACCACACCCTCCCTTTTCTACAGCGGCTAGCAAGCAAACAGTCTAAGGAATATCTTCTTAATTGCCTAAAATATTTGGATTTGAGGATTGGTGGCTACACCCAGGATACAACCTCGACATCCTTGCTGCATCATTTGTCTCCACTGTGTGAAGCACAGCAGATCTGTGCAGCGCTACGTCACCTGAAACCCGCACATGTGTAGAAAGAGGTGCAGCAGAACTGACTTTGACAGACGTTTAAAAAAACAAAAGGATAAAGAATAAAAAAAAACAACTTTGTAAATATAAATAATGTGCACTTTCTAGCAATAATGCTGCCAATAGAGATAAAAAGCACATCAAGTCCTCAAAGTGAAACGCCTCTGTCTTCCGTCATCATTGCAGACGAGTGGAAGTGGAACTACGCCTCTTGCGATGATATTCTCCCTTTTGTTTGTGCAAAGAGGATCTGACGTCAGACCTGACGGATCAGAGGCTTCACGGTTCTGGATCCAACAGCTGGACGAATGTTTCCTCTTAAGAATCACTGCGTTGTTCCTTCTTCTTCTTGTACATTACCGACGGACATTTTACACACAGAGCTGTAGATGTTAGTTTTGCTTGATGTGGTCTGAGCCCGGCCTGTATGAGCCTCTGGTTCTGGACCAGCCAGCCACACTCACATGTCTCCTGCAATAATTGTAATTCTAATATAATTAAATCTGTCAGCAAGCACAAGATTTTTTATAAATTCTATCTGCACAGAACTGAAGTGTCAAATAATGAAGGTCTGTGCTCCAAAATAGATAAATTCTTTTGATTTGTATATGCTTTAATAAACAAAAACCAAAAGATCCTTTTTTAAAATGAATCTGTGTGTTCAGTCATTTTTCTGTCCCTTCATTCATTCAGTAAAATCCAAATTTTCACCTTTACAGCAAGAATTTCAAGTCATATGGAATATCCCAGATAGCAAAATACAGTGATTCAACGTTGAATTTTGGTGAAATTGGTTATTTTTGGTTGAAGCTGAAAAATCTATGTTTATTCAATATTGAATTAGAGCTACCATTTCAACATTTGAAAAAAATGTTGTTGAATCAGCATTGTATAGATGCTGGGTTTTCAATGTTGAAATGTCAACATTAAATAGACATGGTTTCAGTGTATGGCATGCTGTGGCTGTGCACCTGTGCCCCCGCCCACGAGACTTGCTCTCTGCTGAGACCAAACCAGTTCAAACCAGTCAACAGTTGGCAGCGGTTGGCAGCTTTTAGCGGCTTTTATTATCTTCGAGTGACAAAAGAAGACAAACTGGTAAGTCCTGATGAGAACACAATGTATTTTCACCAGCATGTCAACTTTGTGAATTATTACCGTGAGGTTGTAGCTCATTAGCGTCGTTAGCATTAGCTAGCGCTAGCATTCTAGATAACGCTAGCTAACGCTAGTGTGTCCGTGTGCAGAGGCTATGCTGAGGGTTCAGGGTTTCCCCCAGTGTATTATAAGCCTGGCGGGCCACCAGGCTTTACTTGCCCCCCGCCAGGCTAAGGCTACGTTCCCACCAAACGCAATGAAACAAGATCGCGCCGCAAGATTACATACAAAGTCAATGCAAAGACGCGATGTGAAGCGTCATTTTGCCGGGCGACGCGATGGCCGCGATTGCGCGGCGCGATGGACGCGTTGGCCGAGAAAATCGCTCTCATCGCGTCGCCCCATCGCGTTATCGCTTCATCGCTCGAGTTGATATTATTGAACTTTTGCGGCGGATTCGCGTGAAGACGCGCCGCGACAGCCTATCAGCGTTGAGATCGTCATCGACGTGCTGACGTACGGACGTGGTCGACGAGAGAATGAAATGGCGGAAGAAATGTTGTTGTTGGGCGGGCTTGTCGCGCGCCGCGATGACGCCGCAAGGGGTTTTTGTACCAGTGTCAAAACTGGAGCGTCTGGCGCGACGCGATTTCATTTGGAGCGCGATTAAATAATTTTCATCGCGTTTGGTGGGAACGTAGCGTAAGGCGTAAGGCTACGTTCCCACCAAACGCCTCAAATCGCGCCTCAAATGACATCGCGTCGCGCCAGACGCTCCAGTTTTGACACTGGTACAAAAACCCCTTGCGGCGTCATCGCGGCGAGCGATTTTCTCGGCCAACGCGTCCATCGCGCCGCGCAATCGCGGCCATCGCGTCGCCCGGCAAAATGACGCTTCACATTGCGTATGCTTCATGCAATTTGCCTTGCATGAAGCATATTTAAAACCTACAGATGAAGGCTGAAAAGTGCTGTAATGGTCCTTTAATTAATAACATTGATGCAATGTAGAATCAATGTAATTTCAATGCATTTATAAATGAATCAATATTGATTCTATGTTCAGATTAATTGACAATTCTACATTGTTTCAATGTTGAAAATAATGTAGTTGAATAAATATTGAATCAATGTTTAGACTGATTGAAAATTCAACATTATTTCAATGTTGATCATAACGAGCGCTTTCAATGTTACTTTCAATGTCTGACATCAATGTTGATTCAATTTTAAGCCATGACCATATCTCAATGTTGATTCAATGGATTTTTGCTTTCTGGGATCTTACTGATCGAACATTTGTGCCACAAGTACAGTAAGATCACACTTATTCCAAAAGTTGTGCAAAAGTTTAATAAAACAGGTTTTGTCAATCAAATGAAAAACAAATGAGAAAAACACGAGAAAATAAGAGATAACCGATTTGGACGAGACGCACAAGTGAGTCAATAATGTTTGACCTGCAAAGACTCATCAGAAATGATGAGCCTTGTTTGTGGATTGTGGGATGAAGGTTTGACTTCTTGCCTACAGACTTGTGGTTATGCAACCAATGTTTTTCATTTACGATAAACCACAGAAATATTCAATTCTACACAGAAAATAAATACAATGAACGAACTGACACAGCTGTGCAACTGTGTGTTTGTTTCAGGCCTTTGGTTTGGTAACGCAGCTCCACTGACCCTTCTGGACTCAAACAAACGTCAGTTGCTCAATCGTAGTTATTTCCCGACAGTGATGGACTCACTGCAGCGTCTTCACAAAAAAAGAACAAAAAACAGTCCTCATTGTATCTTAACAGAGGAAATGTAAATCTGAAGGGGAAATAACGAGAAATCAGGCAAAATCCAATGTTCAAAATTTAAAATCAGTCTGTAGACTTTGATAAACTTTGATGACCAAAGTAACTAATAAAAATCTGCATTCATGGCCCCCACCTGACTGAAACCAACTATAACTCTGCCTGACTGCGGTGGCTTGATAACAAAAATGGTCAAACTGGAAGCTGCTTACACACAAAGTTGACTAATCAGTCGACTCTTTGGTCCTTTTGCCCTTTTGTTCTTCATAAACTCCAGATTGACCGTATGCAGCAGTGACTCAGGTTGGGTAAACTGTCCCAGCAGCTGTTGACCGATCTTAGACGATCAATAGAAGTGGGGGGAGGACACAGAGGATAAATATCTTGTCAAATCAGATTTCAGAGACAGAATAGGGAGCGAAGGCACACTGAGGACGTTGGAGTGACTGACGAGAATTTGAGAAGAGTAACTTTACTGACAGTGGACGATGAAGACGCTGCTGCTGCTGTACCTGTGTGTGTTCGCAGCCTGGGCTGACGATCTGGAGTATGACGACTACGACACGGTGAGTGTTTGTGAGTCCACTTAAAGACAATCACAGTCAAGTCGCAAAGGTTTCTGACGATACCCGTTAAGACTAAAAATCCAAAATATGTGAATACAGAATTAGTAACAAAGATCTATAATATTTACTCATGTATATATGTATGTATGCATATTTACTGTACAGATATGTATCATTTGACATCAAATATCACAGTTTATTTTATTGTTTTACACCCAAAGTTAGACTGTGGACTGTGTCCGTTCAGCACTTAGAAACAGCATCCTTGATCTCTTCTATGGAAAATAAATGCGGACAAAAAGTGAAATATTACTGAAAATCGACTTTAAACAGAACCATAATGTGATACTGTGATAAAATATGACATTGTTTAGCAGAAAATGTTTTGATTTAAAAAAAAAAAAAAAAAAATCATCATTAGGATTTAAAAAAAAAACAACAAAAAAAACCATAACACTGGAGTTCTTGTTTCCTTCCACAGGACGCCAAGACCTCATCAACAAAGAATGGGACAGTACGTCGAATACACTTCAACTATTTGACACATACCATCAATTTCACTCATTTTGCTGTGTTGTTATTTATTTCCTTCATCATGTCTTCTTTCCTTTTTTTTCCGCTGGTCCAGACATCAGTAGATGCTCGTGGTCACCGTCCTTTATCGAGGGGTAGGGAGACCTACAGTGTTAACCGCTATGCCCCACCCCCCATCAGTGGCGGCAGCAGGTACATACATCCTCCATCCATCCATCAATGTCTGACAAACAAACAAACAGACCCACCGTGTCTCTATATGGGTATGAATCACGTTAGCTAAGTGCCTGCTGCTTTCCGTTCAGGTATCACGGCCGCCCCACCACAGGTGCAGTCACAAAACCACAGGTGCAGGAGAAGGAGGAGCAGCCGGAGGCTGGAGGATGCACGCATGCCTCAGAGGAGATGGTAGGAGGATGCCAGCAAATGGCCACCAACGGAAACAACCACTGATTTTATTTTACTGATTTTGTTTGAGCTCAGTAGCGACAAACTGTGCAGATGTTCTGGTGCCCATTTCCACCAGAACAAGGCCACTAGTTTCAGCTAAAGTCACAGTTCTTGAACATTGGTGAGCCAATTGATGGCTGCCCAGAAGGGAAACCATCTTCTCTGGAAACTGCACACTGGAATCAGTGCTAATGTAAAGGTTCACATTATTTATATTAAAACCACCAGTGAGTAAACACAGAGAAACAAAAGGAAACTTTTTTTTTTGGATGGTGACTCAAAATAGAATTACTGAAACAGAGATTGTCCCATCCATCAGGGTGTCCTGTGTCCCAGCGGCTGCGAGCTGAAGACCACACTGCTGAAGCAGGAGAGGAACGTCAGGACGGTAAAGGAAACTGATTCATTTTCTATTAATTTCACCATTTTTCTTCAATTATCAGAAGCCTTTTCTGAGAGCTGGCATTACAAACCAGGCTGGAAAATAGTTTGAAATCAATAGTTTTGTCTGAAAATTCCTGAGAATCCAAATACATTCGGTTTATTGTTTGTAATGTTACAATGCTGGGATTTACCGATCAACTTATTGATGACTGCAAACATTTCTCACAGAGCATCAACGAACTGAAGCCTCAGGTGGACGATTTGTCCAGATCCTCCAATAACATCTTCAACTACGTCAACAGCATTTCCACTTCGCTGAGGGAGAGGCAGAGAGTCATCAATGGTGAGAAAGACCTGATGAGAAGTTGTTTCATTAATCCTAAGCATGGTCTAATGCCACATCGGCCATATAGTGTTGTTAAATTGTATTTTTTGAAATGCAAAATGGTCTGCTACCCCAAATAAACGTGCTAAATACGGCCTGTCTCCTGATTTATCATAGTCGTCAATCTACTTTAACTCTGAAGAGTTGATTCATGAAAACCGTGCAGCTGTTAAAGGATAACAGACTGCATCCAGGAGTAGAATATATAACACTGTCTGATAACCCATTCAAAGCACGACTCCTTTAACTGCTTTGTGCAATGTAAACATTAGTAAGAGTTAAAATCTTCCGCACCTCTCTGCGTTTTTCATCTCTTGCTTCTCTCAGACAACGGCAGAGTGGTCAGTCAGTACACCGATCGAGTGGAGGAACAACATGCCTACATCAAGGAGACGGTGGACACTGTCTTCCCATCCAACATCAGAGTGCTACAGGTAAACAAGAGCTGGAGAGTTAAGGTGGCAGTCATCCCGAATCACAGCCATATCAAACCTGCTAATTGAATTATCATCATTTATTTTTCTCAATTTAATCTTTCACAATTTTCAACAGAATTTCTACAATACACAAGTAAAACATCACTTGAAAGAGATCTCCAGGTCTCAGAATCTAGTCCATGCAACCCTCAAGACTACTAGTACCCCTGGTGTAATGTAGAATTCTCTGTGACTGCAGGGGGTCCTGGACAAGATCAGGTTGAAGATCCAGAAGCTGGAGAAGGCCATCCAGGCCCAGAAGGAGGAGTGCAAGGAACCGTGCAAGACCAAATGTCCCATACCAGTGGTGTCTGGTAAGTGCAGTGCCCCCAAGAGACTGCGATGTTATACGATACAAATGTGCACCACATTATGAAAGTGTTGAAGGAAATGAACAACACACTGAGGATTTAGTTATTTTGACCTGATGGTGGTGCTAAAGGAACTGTCACAGTCACTAAAAAGGTTAGGATTCATTGTGTGGATCATGAATATCTGTTCCAATCAGACGGAGGTATGGTGGGTGGTTATTTGGTTTTGGACCAAACTGCTGGATGCACACATAACAATAAAACCATAGACATAGATATCTTTCAAATCAACAAACAAATCAGTGGAGCAGATGGTGTATTTTTTGACCACAAAGGCTAAAACACACAAGAAGCTATCCTTTGTGCGATGATCTGTATTCATCTACATGTACAGATGTTTTCAACTGCTCTCCTGTGTGATTCAGGTAAGGAGTGTGAGGACATCTACCGTCGTGGAGGAAGAGACTCCCAGATGTACATGATCCAGCCTGATGCCTTTTACCCTCCATACAAGGTCTTCTGTGATCAGACCACCCAGAATGGAGGTGAGAGTGAAACCCAGTTAGGCCATTAACACCATTAAACGTCTAGCTTGTTTAGTTGTTTTTTTCTGTAAATAACAGAGGTTTTGGTAGAGGTCTGAGTGTTTTTAAGAGAACCTTTTGTTTTCCCAGGATGGCTTCTCATCCAGAACAGACTTGATGGCAGCGTTGACTTTGGCCGACGCTGGGACGAATATCGACGTGGTTTCGGAAACATTGCCTTCGATGCTGGAAAGGGTCACTGTGAGACTCCCGGTAAGATTTTCAAAACATGAAACAAAGCTGTGATGAAGGGAGCTTGCACTTGATGCAAAGGGTGGAAACCATTTAGCTATAATTTTGGCAGTTACTATCCTCATAGCCGCCATTATTCCTATAATTTGTGGTTTACTGACTGACCTTTCTCCTTTGTCATGTGACAGGTGAATACTGGCTGGGTAATGATCGCATTAGTCAGTTGACCAAGATGGGTCCAACTGAGCTCCTCGTTGAGATGCAGGACTGGACGGGAGCCAAGGTGAGGCTTCCGTTTACCGCAAAAACAATTAGTCGATAAACAGAAAATTGATCTGCAACCATTCTAATGATTGATTCATCAGTGAAGTAATTTTTCAGGCAAAATCTCCAAATATTCTTTGCTACTTAAAGTACAGCGAATATTTATTTGTTTTTTTATTTATTTATTTATGGAATCGACCATAAATGAAATGAAAACAAGGTTTTGTATTGTTGTATCAGGGTTACATGTTCTTAATAGTATTATTATTTATTTAAAATACATCTAAAAACACTGGTATTGCAAATTTAATCATGCAAAAGTCAAGTAATTAGCATTGTGGAGAATTTAATTCCAACTCTTAAACTTTGAAAAATGTGTTCATTAATCTGGAAAAACCATCAGTAATCAATCAATTTTGAGATTTAATATTCACCAATGAGAATTCTCAAACTATTGATATCTCAGTTTGAATGAAACTTTAATGGTTTCTTCATTCATTCAGGTACACGCCCAGTATCGCCAGTTCACCATCCAATCAGAGACGTCCAACTTTGTTCTGGCGGTCGATGGTTACTCTGGTAATGCTGGCAACTCTTTCCTGGAAGGATCCTCAGAACTCTTCGGTGAAAACCGCACCATGACCATTCACAATGGCA